>NC_057795.1:224252688-224399697 GCF_018294505.1 Triticum aestivum
TTTGTTTAGATTAAAAGTTCGCCATAGCTGCAACTTCACATACTTCATTTGTGTTCAACGACCAGACCAAGATGTCACAGAACCCCATCTTGATCAATAAAGTTTTCATCTTATATTCGCAATATCCTGATTGCAATCTCAGTTTCTTGCTTGTTCTTCGTTTGCTTGCAGGAAATAGACTCTCGTGGTCAAGTTGATCGTGCTCCGGCGTGGTCAATAACCTCTCAAAGTTGGTTCAACGATTGCTAAGGCGCAACGTCCTCGCACGTACGTACTTGGATCGTCAAAGTCTACTCCTCCGAAACGATAGTCATCATCTCATCAAAAGACGGGACACCTTTGCCTCTATCAATTATATTATTATTATTATTATTGAAATATTTATCTTTGTTGATACACTGTTGTACTTACCTTCGGTTGTTTTCAGTATTAGAGCAACTCCAACGGGCCGACCCAAATGGACGGCGATTTCGTCCGCTTTTTGTCCATTTGGGTCGGCCGCCCGCCCGGCGTCCGCCTTGTTTTTCATATGAGTCGGCAGCGCGCCCAACGCGCCGACCCATATGTGCAGGCGTGGCCGGCTGGCCGCCCAATTTTGCATTGCATTCAACATATTGTGAAATGAAAATTTAACAAACAAAATAGTCCGCCCAAATAAATAGTATAGTTTTACAGGCCAAATAAAAATAAAAATGTTTCACATAATTTTACGAATGAATAAAAGTAGATACATCTATTGGTTGCCAACATGAGTCCACATATGCTCAACCAAATCATTTTGCAGTTGCACGTGAGTTTCCCAATCACGCATGTCTTCATGAAACTGAGTGAACTGCTCAAATGTTGCTGCTACTCCATACTCAGGCACAACATTCTCACCCTGAAACTAAAAGCTTTGATCGTACAGACGTTCCGGGCGCTCGTCTTCTACGATCATATTGTGCATGATCACACAAGCAGTCATCACCTCCCATAGTTTCTGCGTGCTCCAAGTATTAGCAGGATACCGAACGATGCCCCATCGAGATTGCAAAACACCAAAAGCACGCTCGACATCCTTTCTAGCACTCTCTTGCTCTTGGGAAAATCTTTTCCTTTTCTCTCCAACAGGGTTGGGTATTGTCTGTACAATAGTGGTCCACTGAGGATAGATACCGTCACCCAAATAGTATCCTTTGTCGTAGTTGTGGTCTTTGACAGTAAAGTTCACCGGTGGGTTGTTGCATTCGGCAAGCCTAGCAAACACCGGCGAGCGCTGAAGCACGTTGATATCATTGTGTGATCCAGCCATGCCAAAGAAAGAGTGCCAGATCCAGAGATCTTGAGACGCAACGGCCTCTAGTATGACAGTGCAAGCCCTGACATGTCCCTTATACTGCCCTTGCCAAGCAGAAGGGCAGTTCTTCCACTCCCAGTGCATGCAGTCTATGCTGCCAAGCATCCCCGGAAAGCCCCTGCTAGCATTCATCGCCAACAAACGGGTTGTATCTGCAGCTGCCGGCTCTCTCAAGTACTCAGGGCCAAACACAGCAATCACAGCCTTGCAGAACTTATACAGGGGCTCTAGGCATGTAGACTCGCTCATACGGACGTACTCGTCAATGAGATCACCGGGCACTCCGTATGCAAGCATTCGGATGGCGGCAGTGCATTTCTGATAAGAGGAGAAACCAATCTTGCAGACAGCATCCTCTTTGCACTCGAAGTAGTCATCATAGCCGACCACTCCCTCTCTAATACGGTTGAAAACATGCCTACTGATACGAAACCGGCGGCGGAATTTGTGATGTTTGAACAACGGGTTTGTTGTATCAAAGTATTCCTTCTAGAGAAGGAAATGTCCGCTCTCTCGATTACGATTCAACGCCGGAAGGTGGCCCGGAATGGAGCCACGGAACAACGGCCGCTGGTTGTTGAGGTGGTGATGGACCAACAAGGCAGCCAATATCTCCTCGTCGTCGTGGGACGACGAATCGTCGGAGTCGCAAATGAAATTGTGGAAAAAGAACTCGTCGGCGGAGTCCATTTTCGTACCTTGGCAAATTGTCGAACAGCTTGCGGGCGTCGAAGAAGGAGACGACCGGCGAGGGGAGACGCGGCGCCCACAGACCAGCTAGCTGCCCGGCCGGCGTCCGGCGAGTGTGACGGCGTCCGACGAGCGTGCCGGTCGTATGTGGCGGGGGCGGCGAGGCGTCTTCTTGGTCACGGGCGGCCGTGCGGTGGGGGAAGCAGCGGCGGGAACTAGTTTGCTCCCCGGCGGCGGCGGGCGACTGGGGACAGGGGCGGCGTTGCTGGGCAGATGTGGAGGCGGCGGCAGCTGGAAGAGTCGCCGCAAAAAATGGGCGACGGCATCGATGACGGAGAAGGCGGGGGACAAGGGTTGCTTGTTGGCCAGGGGGGAGAGGTCAATGTGCCACAGACCAACGGACCCGGGGACAGGAGTAGGCGACCGCGCGCGCGTACGTCGCGTGTCCGCGCCAACGCAAATCGGGCTCAAAAATGGGCCGAGAATGGGTCACCCGCGGACGAAAAACGGGCGCGCATCCGTTTGGGTCGGCGCGTTGGGCCGCCTTTTCTGTCCGCGCCGATCCAAACGAACGCGGGCGGACGAAATGGGTCGCCCCGTTGGAGTTGCTCTTAGGGGTATGAAAAAAGGAAGAGGCGGACATTTGGTGATCTCGGTTGAATTACGAGCGCCCGGTCGGATGTCTGCCAACACGTGACATAGACATGTCCGCAGACGTTAAGTTATGTTATCCTAACCTCTAACCCAAGAGACGTACTAACCCTCTAACCTAACATGCCGACATTGTGGTCTTACCCGCCAATAAAAAATATGTCTTTTAATTGTATTGTATTAACAGATAGATAACAATTGACGATGGAGTGACAATTTGCCATCACGGATCTCAATTGTCAACATACATACTCCACCAGGCACACTCTCTCACCCATAAACAAATTAAACACCAACCGCATCAAGCACACATTGACCAATCTGCGAAGCGGAGTTCACCATCTACTCTAGTTCATGATACAAGTTGAAAGGGTAAACAGGGCAAAAATGGAATGCCAACAAAAGGAATCCGAGGAAAACATGAAATATAATGAGATATCAACGGCCAATACTCGTTCACACAAAAATTACAGGTGCATGGAGTTGTTCAGAAGACAGCAGATAAGATGAGCATTAAGGTAAAAGGACCTCTATTCATACACCACTCTGAACAACACGGTATAGCCAAACTGTGCAAGCTGAGATGGCCTGTTCAAGAACCATCAATTTGGATGACGTCGTGAAGGATTTTCACATTACGATGCAACGGCTCCTTTCTTCAGCTGGAGGTGCCCCATTTTGCTGATATCTGGTTGCATCTGATGGGTTGTAAGTAAATTGGCTTGTGTCCAGACCATACTGCATCAGGTAGAATAATTACATGTTGTTTTGTAATGAAAAATAATAATAAGTACGATCAATGAGTTCAAAACATGTATGAGAATGATCAATGATGTTGAAACCGATCTATGATGTATGTACCTTCTCTCGCATCCTTTGGCTCCATGCATCATTTCTGCTCGCACGTTGATCAAGTGTTGGGACGGGAACACCAGTAGCCGGAGCATTCTGGGAATGGATAAGAGGCTGACGGATGCTAGTGCTTCGAACAGTTCCAATGATTTCATCATCACTGTCATACTCGGCAGGTTTGTTCATTGCCCTGACAGCAAGAGCTAACAAGAAAAGCAATACCTGCATACTGGTAAACATTAGTCTACCTGCACTAGACCAACTATAGCTAAAAGAGTACACACTGCAACTGACTGTCCACGACTAAAAATCGTCACCAATTTCTGTTTTCCCGCTCACCAGTACCGCAGGGTACGTCGAAACTAAACTTATTCACAACAAGCAGATCAAAGACAAGGACACAGTAGAATGAAATATGTGAGATGAAAAGAATGAACCTTAAGCCGGTAACAACTACACACTCGGAACATGATTAATAAACTATTAGTGTTTAGGAAGGCCCAGTGCTATCCAAAAAAAGGAACAACAAGAATAGACTTGAGTTTGCTCCTACCTCAAAAACAACAACACCAAGAGCAACCCATCTTGCAATCTTCCAGTTTTCATTCAGAAAGTTATACATGGCATCAAAGTTTTGTGTCTTATCCACTGGAATTACCTGAAAAGGAAGTTACAAAGAAGTACTTACAGTGATTAAATAAAAGGATGAGACTATAACATAGTTTCCAAATTAGCACCAAACAGAAGCCTCACATCTTTCCAGCTATGGTCAAAGAATATGAATGCAGCACCTCCAGCCTCAGCAAGGATTAATAATATGACCAAGAAAGAATACTTATAACGTCAAAGGAAACAAAATTATGGATTATTGAATGGAATCACTAAACATCAAAGGAAACAAATTTATGGATTATTGAATGGAATCACTAAAGATCAAAGGAAACAAATTGTGGATTATTGAATGGAATCACTTAACATTCAAAGGAAACAAATTTATGCATTATTGAATGGAATCACTAAACATTATTCAGATCTCAGAAACAGCTAAATCCTGCTCATTATCTACCTTTTACATTTTATGCCTCTGAATACAGCTTTAAGTCATTTACATATTGACAATTTACAGGGTAGCACTTTGACAACGGTTTTTTTAACTACATTTTTATATCACAATAGTTATATGTTATGCAAATATCATTTTGGGATCAATCCCGTAAAATACCAACTGCATGTCAGTAATTTAAATGTACATTTGTATATTCCGGGCCAAATACTTGGCCGACATGGATTCTAGAATGACTCATGTTCATATAATAGAACATAGTATGGTGTATGCCTTTTCACTTGCATCACAGCTGGATCAAAAGTGTGTCATTTTTGCACTGCATGTTATGTATCTAACGCATGCCATATTTGGAATTACCAATGATTTTAATAACTGTTTTCTTCCTTTATTTGTACATTCAGTGGTCGTCTATAAAAAACGTGAGTACTGATAAAATGGAAGACCAACTATCAGGATACACAACACAAGCAACACGTATTCCTTGTCCCTGCTCCAATGCAGCCAAATAGAGAAACGATGAAGATAACAGCACCAACACCAATGAACAAATAGATGAACCTGCCAGGAAATCAGAAATTCTTTACTGAATGCAATCATTCACTTTCAAGGTAGAACTTAATCTTTGGTAGAATAAACAAATGATCGACAAACTGTTGTGGATTATTTTCTGTGTCAGGTCTATCAGCGCCGCCTCAAGGGCCGCGGCTCTAGTCAGGTTCAGGCCCTAGCCAATGCGGACTGAAGTCCAAGCTTAGGAGCAGCAAATGTTCTGGGAGTCACATACATGTTTTCGAATCATAGTTAGTGTGCCAGGCGGAAGCACAGCTATTAGGGAAGTACTAATCTTGTAAGGAAACTAGAGGGGGTAAACATGTACATGTTGGACACTAATTCAACTGTGAGTCGGTAGTCTAGTTGGGTATATAAGGTCATGTATCGTTTCTCCTCCCCTTTTGAGGAAGGTGGAAAAGGTGTGCTTTGAGGAACGCACTCCGAGAACTCACCCAGCTCCAAGCATATAGGCACATGGATGAATATTGTCTACAATTCATGTTGTTCATCTGTTGCTGTGAGAGATTGTTTCGTCAGCAAGTTGGCATATTGACAGCAGGACTCTTAAAGCCATTGCGTACAGATGTAGAGCCTTAAAATCCATCAAACCTTCAGACTGCTATGAGCTTTGCAAGGGCATATGAACAACCCCTGTGGGATGAGCCTCATTCCAAGCCTGTTGTGACTCCTCAGGCAACTAGTCTGCACAAACTTTATATCATATTCTGTACCAGCACCCACCTGCTCACCAGTCAGTATTGCACTGAGTGCAGGGCCCCGGCATAAAGCAAGCATGAGCATACCTGGCCGCACGGCAACTGCTCCGGCGGTCGTGGCTGCCGTGGCAAATCCAGCCTCCCGGTTCCACCGTCTTACACCGGAGGAGATGGCTGATCGGAAAGCCCAAGGACAATGCTTCAATTGCCCGGAGAAGTTCCATCACAACCACAAGTGCACACTAAAGGGGATGTACTGGATCGAGCTTGATGAAGACGATGTGACAGGGGATGACCATGGATGACGTCCAAATTTCCCTGCATGCCCCGACTGGGTTCCGGACCAGAAAGACAATGCAGCTCAGGGTGCTTGTCAACAGCGAGCCTGGAACAAACTCTAATTACTCTAAGGCCAAAAAGATAGTAATACTCTGAATTCTGATGCTTTATTGATCGTGGGAGAAGCCCCATATATAACAGGAATAGCTTAGCTGACAAGCCGACTCAAAGGGAATACAATCTGGACTCTCGAACAAGCTCTAATCTGGACTCTGCACCTATTTTGAATCTGGACCTACTAACTAATCTGGACTCTGAACCTCAATAATTACTTGTAACAGTACAGGAATCCTAACCACTTTGGGCTGGACCAGTGGGTGGTGCGACCAGGGCTTGGGCCCTCTGACCATATGTGGTTCCCCACATAACATCTCTCCCTCCCTCCACAAACAGCTCGTCCTCGAGCTGAAACGTGGGAAAACGAGCAATGAACTCATCCAGCGGCTCCCATGATGCATCATCTTCAAAAGCGCCAACCCACTGCACAAGAACATGCTTCACGCCGCGTCGAATGCTGGATCGAAGAATCTTGGTTGGTGCAGGCAGCACATGGCCATCCTCAATGAAATGTTTTAAGGAGACTGACATGGAATACATCATGGAGCCGAATACGAGCAGGCAGCGCGAGTTTATATGCAACAGAACCAATGACTTCAGTGACTTGGAAAGGCCCATAGAAGAGAGGAGACAACTTGCCATGCTTGTGACCTGGTAACGATGCTGCCGCATGATGGTGAAGGCGAAGCCACACCCAATCACCGATGCCAATGCCAGCTCCCGATGCTTGTCATCATTATAATGCTTTGCCCGCTGCTGCGCTTGATGGAGATGCTCACCAACCTCACGAACGAAGTTGGCGCGATCCTGAAAGGCGGTGTCCACAGCTGCCACCTTGGCCTCGCCGGGAACATAGTAACGACGACGTGGCGGTGGCTGACCATAGACAACCTCGAATGGAGTCGCACGAAGAGCGGAGTGGTAGGACATGTTGTAGCAGAATTCCGCCCAGGGCAACCATTCGACCCAGCGCCGTGGCTGATCACCAATGAGGCAACGCAGGTACATTGCGATGATTTTGTTGACAACTTCAGTCTGCCCATCAGACGGGGGGTGAAAGGCTAAGCTCATGTGAAGCTGAACGCCGGACAAGTTGAATAATTCACGCCAAAAATTGCTGGTGAAGACAGGATCTCGGTCACTGGTGATAGACTATGGAAGTCCATGGAGGCGCACAATGCCCTCAAAAAACGCCTTGGCCACAGAGGCAGCCGTGTATGGATGGGACAATGGAATGAAGTGTGCATATATGGAGAAACGGCCAATGACCGAGAGGATCTCAGACTTGCCAGCACCCTTGGCAGTGCCTCGATGAATTCCATGGAGATATCACTCCACACGGGCGTTGGGACCGGCAGAGGCTGAAGTAACCCAGCAGGCAGGAGTGTTTCTGTCTTGTTGTGTTGGCAGATTACACAAGCATGTACCCAGTCCTGAACCAATTGGCGATCGCCAGGGACATGGAAATCAGCTCGGAGTCGATGAAGCGTCTTTTGGACCCCCTCATGAGCGCCATGAGCATTGCAAAATCATTGGTATGGACGGGGAGGTGGGCAACGTGAAGAATCAAGTTGTCAGCACAACTCCAGTGGTGGTCGCGATCACCAGCGCGAATACCATCACGAAGGGAGGTCAACTCGGGTGAAGCGTCGGTCTCACACCGTAGATCCCCGAAGATGGTGAAGATTGGCAGCGAGAGAGCACAAAGCGTAGGTGTTGCATCGGCATCACGCCGGGAGAGGGCGTCAGCGATGATGTTGAGGCGCCCCAGGCGAAACTCGACAGTGAAGTCGAATCCAAACAAATTGCTCACCCATTGGAGTTGAGGGATTGTCGAAAGCCACTGGTCGAGGAGAAACTTCAGGCTATAGTGGTTGGTGCGTACGGCAAAGCCTAAACCAGTCCAATGAGTTCCCGATCATTGGCAGCAAGCTTGGCATGGCGTGGAGCAATGGGCCGACTGAAAAAGGCCAAGGGCCCCGCACCTTGGTGAAGAACGGCACCAAAGCCAGTCCCAGAGGCGTCGCACTCAACAATGAAGCGATTGTCAAAGTCCAGCGTCTGGAGCACCAGGTCTTGACCAAGGGCATGCTTGAGCGCCTGGAAGGCATCCTCTGCCTCTGGGCACCACCGAAATCCCTCCTTGCTGAGTAGACGCGTGAGAGGAGTAGCGAGCATGCCGGAGTCCTTGATGAACTTGCGATAGTAGCCGGCCAGCCCCAAGAAGCCGCGCAACGCCCGGACCGAACGAGGCGTAGGCCAATGCAACCGCGTGCACCTTATCCTTATCCATGGCCACCCCATCAGCATCAATGACATGAACCAGGTAGGCCACGGAGGACTCACCAAAGCAACACTTTTTGCGCTTGAGGAAGAAGGACTGCTACCGCATGTCCTGAAAGACAACACGAAGGTGGCGCAGGTGCTCCGACCATGATGAGTTGTAGATTAAGATGTCATCAAAGAAAACAAGGACAAATTTGCGCAAAGATGGGCGCAAGATGTCATTCATCAAAGCCTGGAAGGTTGCCGGTGCGTTGGTTAAGCCAAATGAACTCATAGTGGCCATCATGTGTGTGAAACACCATCTTAGCAACATCATCAGGGTGCATCCGTACTTAATGATACCCCGAGCGGAGGTCAAGTTTGGTGAAGAACCTGGCGCCCCGGAGTTCATCCACTAGCTCGTCAACAACAAGAATCGAAAACTTATCCTTCACAGTATGATCGTTCAACACCCGATAGTCGACACAAAAGCGCCATGAGCCATCTTATTTCTTGACAAGGAGGACCGGTGAAGAGAAGGCCGAGACGCTAGGGCGAATGATGCCTCGGACCAACATCTCCGTGCACTAGCACTCGAGCTCATCCTTCTGAAGTTGCGCATAGCGGTATGGCCGGACAGCAACTCGCGTGGTGTTAGGTAGAAGCCAACTGCGGTGGTCACGAGAGCATCCTAGAGGCAACATGGTCGAAGTGGCAAAGAGGTCAGCAAACTCGTCGAGCATGTCAGCCATGAGGCCAGAGTCCTCGCTCGTGATCGTGCAAACAGCAGGCAAGACGGGCACCACCAATCCGTTCCATGTGACTTGGGAACCAGCAAGGACAACAGTCACGCTGTGGTGATCAAAATCCCACAAAATCGGTCCGAAGGAACGGAGTCAGTCAACCAAGGACAAGGTCGAAGCCGCCAAGTGGAAGCATGCGTCCATGTTGATGGAGATGCTGCGACATAGGCCGGCACTAACAAGTGTGTCCCCGTTGGCCACCATGACCCATAGACCGGGACAAGTCTCTGGAGTTAGGCCGAGTGCGTCGACCACAGCTGAGTCGATGAAACTGTGTGTCGAGCCTATGTCCAGTAAGGCAGTTTAGGTATGAGTGCCGATGACGACACGCAGTTGTATGGTGTCAATCACACGCATACTCCAAAGCCCGGTGATGGCGTGAAGCGAGATGTGTGGCGTCTCTAGGTCCTCCTCCAAAGGTGCATCCTCAGGAGCAAAATCATCGAGCTCGATGGAGAACAAGCGTGCACATCGATCATCGGGACGTACTGCTCAACGCAGTTGTAACAAAGACCTTGGCGGCGGCGTTCAGCCATCTCGGTAGGCATGAGGCGGCGCGCAGTGCGAGCCGCCGATGTAGGGGCAGCAGTTGCAGCAGTAACGCCTTGTGGGATGGTACATGTAGCAAGCGGCAAGGTCGGTCCCCTTGCCCAAGACTTCGAACCTCGGGAACGTGCCAGGAGCATGAGTGGTGGGAACGGATGGCGTTGTTCATATGCCTTAGCGAGGGATACTGCTGTGGGAGGTCCATCGGTTGCTGAAGCTCAAAATCGACTTTGAGGCCTTCGGGAAACCCGGTTGTGTACAAGAAACGTTGTTGGACTGAGTTTAATGGTTCGCTGGTCCTGCACAACAGCGCCATAAATCTGCTGGTGTCGTCGGCAACGGTAGAGGTGAACGGAAGCCAAGCAATTCGCCCAGGGGGTTGGCGCGTACAGATGGCCCAAACTGAAGGTGACACGCCTCCTTGAAGTGCTGCCAGGAGAGAATGACATGATCACGCTCAAACTGGAGGTACCAAAACTAAGCATTGCCGACTAGGTGGTATGCCGTTGTCCACACCTTGTCAGCCTCCTCTGTGCGATGTCCCCAAAAGAATTGCTCACACCGATGAAGCCAGCCAAGCGGATCGACAGAACCATCGTAAGTAGGAAAATCGAGCTTGTGAAAGTGTGGGACACCAAAGCCGGAACCAGAACCAAGGTGCTGGTATGCGAAGGGGGCAATTGACGTGAGGTATGGTGAGGCGGCATAGGTGGGCTGGGTCTGTAGTGCTTGAGGAAGTGGCTGGTAAGGATTGGCGGGTGGCTGTTGGTAGAGAAGTGGTGGCAAGAATGCGTGGTGGAAAGCTTGGTTGAACGGAGGGTAAACAAGAGGTTGTTATGGGAAGAAATGGGAGGCCGAAAATTGGGGCGGTGACGGCGATGGAGGAAAGCATGGATCAAATCATGCGCTCAGGAGGATGGGGATAGTGGTGGGGGCGGTGGTGGCGAGGGCGGCGGAGGTACTGGACGGCGTGGAGGAGGCAGCGGAGGAGCCACTGGCTGCCGACAACGCCGCGCGCAGGTCGACCAAGGTGGAAGGTGGAGCGCTGGGGCGCTGTTGTGTTGAGACGTTGGACGAGGCCCTCGATGATGACCTGATCCGTGGCCCGTTGCACCACCATCTCCTTCAGCTAGGTCGCTAGCTCCTTGAGCACGAGGTTGATGTTGCCACCGTCTTCTTTGTCATCGTCCACCATCCTAGATGACGCTAATACCAGATGGAACAAACTCTAATTACTCTAAGGCCTAAAAGATAGTAATACTCTTCTGATGCTTTATTGATCATGGGAGAAGCCCCATATATAACAGGAATAGCTTGGCTGACAAGCCGACTCAAAGGGAATACAATCTGTACTCTCGAACAAGTTCTAATTTGGACTCTGCACCTATTTCGAATCTGAACCCACTAACTAATCTGGACTCTGAACCTAATGCTCATCTGAACCTTAATAATTACTTGTAGCAGTACAGGAATCCTAGCCACTTTGGGCTGGACCAGGGGGTGGTGCGACCAGGCTGGGGGCCTCTGACCATATGTGGTTCCCCACATAACAGAGCCACTCATGGCATTATTCGATTCTGGCTTGACACATAACTGCATTTGCCCAGGATGCACCACCTGGCACTCAGTTGGAACCACGACCTAGACTTTACATTACTGTGGCCAACGCGACCGGATTGCTAGCACTCGCATCTGTCGTACACTAGGCCTGGGCGTGGGCGCTGGCAATGAGCACTTCCCAATCGAGTGTTATGCTATTCCACTCGAAGGCTTTGAGGTGGTACTCGGTGTCCAATGGCTTTGTTCACCGAGCACAATCTTGTGGTTTGAACTTCATTTTGGCACAAAGGTCACAAGGTCATTTGGCATGAAGTAGCGGCTGCACCAGATTCTCCAATGCTCCAGGCGTGTGAGGTTGATGATCTTATGCCCTCAGTAGTGCTACAGGAGTTTGCCTTAGTTTTCAAGGAGCCGCGTGGTGTACCTCCACCCTGCCATCATGATCATGGTGTCAGGCTCCTCCTTCCTCTGTTTTTCTTCAGTAGTTGTATCATTTCAGACAAGAGCTTCAGTCCTTCGGCTCTTCTTGGGCGGCAGAGAAGTCGCAGCGAAGCGGTACACAGAGCCGTTTGGCCATCAACGTCGCGTCGTGTGATCTCCATCCAGCGGTTGCGATCAAACACTGTGGCGCACGCACTGACTGTCTCTGCTCATGTCGTTGTTGTTCCTTTTTACTTCTAGTAAAGCTTTCCCTCTTTATATAGCCCTCCTATCCATCGGAGCGAGGCATCAATGTAATCCGGGTTGTAAACCCTAGCCGCCACTGGAGTGGTTGGCCTCTACTTTCCTCTCTTGTAAGAATCCTAGATAATTTCCTCTGAAATCAAAGTGAGCTTCCTCTGAAATTCCTACTGTTCGTGTTTGTCAGTGAGTTAGTCTAACAATTGGTATCTAGAGCCCTCTGACCTCGGCGGCGGTTTGAATCGGGGCAAGGGGAGTCGGTTCGCCGGCCAAATCCTTCCTACTCCGGTTTCGATGGCGGCGAGACACCGGTGGCGCTGGCGGCGGTAGATAGCTCGAGTGCAAGATCGACGTGGGCGTGGTTACTGAAGAACTCTTCTTTAGAAGTAAAATTCCACCCACCCTGCCGTTCTGGTGCACTACGGCGGCGAGCATTGGCAGCGGCTGGACCTGGTCGGTAGGTACGGTTGCCACGACGTGGTTGTAAAATTCCCTACTCGCCCACCCAGATTGAGTCCTGTAGGTACGCAAGCACTCTGCTTGTGCTGTAATTCCTACTGGACCATGGCTCAAAACTCTGGTTCGTCAGATACCGGGCTGCTCGAGCTCAAATCACTGCAGCTCGACGTTCAACAAGTGCAACGGCATCGTATAGCGGACAAGCAGGAATTTTTGGAATACTCTCAATCGGTTAACCAAAACTTTGCTGGCCTACAAAGCAGTTTTCCGAAGATTCAGACTAGCTTCGAAAGATTCTTTGCCGAACAACCAAATCTAGGAAAACGGCTGGCTGCGGAAGGACCTCCAGGAACTCCTGAAGTTTTGCACACAGCCAGGGATGTGGGCGTCTCACCAGGACAGGGTAGCACCAATCAGACCCTCCCCAAACCCCCAGGTGATGCGGAGCATCCCACAATCATCCCCATGGACGTATCTACATCTCCCACGACACCACTTGGCAAGAGCTCAAGCAAAGGCTATCGAAGATAAGGCTCCACTTTCTACCTATGAGACATGGCTACAACCTCATGCGGAGACCCTATGTGTGATCAGGTATTTGGAGGAAAGCCACGGATCAGCTACACCCAACGGACAAGACGGTGAGGACACCAAGTTCAATGGACAAGAAGGACCGCTCGAAACTCCCAGTCATCGGACGACCGACGTCCCCCGGACGTCCGACGCCTGGAGGCTCCAACCCACCAGCCAAGTCCGAGCCAGCGCACGCTCCAGCAGCCGGACGACCGACGCCGACCGGACGACCGACGCCTCCCAGCGCTCGGACGACCGAGCCTCACCGGACGACCGGCACCACCACACCCGAGCCAAAACATCAAAAGAATGGAGACCTCCGGACGACCGACCGACCGGACGACCGACAAGTCCTGACCAGAGCCAAAACATCGAACGCCCGACCGGCACCGGATGTCCGGACCCTCACGAGCCTTCGGACGACCGGTGACCGTCGGACGTCCGACGCCTGTGTGACCGCCCATGTGTTGGGCCGAAGCCACTTACCCTTTCGTCCACTAAGACTATAAATAGACCTCCTCCGCCCTCTTTCAAGGGTTAGCATTGTGATAGCTCATATTTGAGATAGAGCTTTGCTCATCCACTTGGTTACTTCTCCATCGGAGTCGAGCGCCTCTTCGAAGAAGATCCCCCAAGCGGATTCAATACCCCTTTATGGGAAGACCCTTCAAGACCTCCTCACGGAGAAGACCCTTTGTATCGTCCTTTGTTGACCTTGTATCGTGTATCACTTTGTGTTTCGAGGATCTAGCATATGTGTAACTGGATCTTGTTGGTTGAGTGATTTCTCTTGTGTTTTCCCTCATTTTCCCCTTTGTGTTCTTCGTAGGATCCCGTCCAATCGTCAAAGATCGGCATCTAGGGTTCTACCCTACATCATCTTGGTACCATGAGCCACGTTGATCACGTATTTGGAGCCCCTACCCTTTGTTTTCTAGCTTGATTTTGTTGTTTTTCGTCCTAATCCAAAAATCCCCGCCAAAAATAGCCCCCCAATTTTTTTTTGTGATTTGTTGGTGTGATGAAGTTTTGTTGGATTTGATCCTTGGATTTGCTTCGCCACGAGTGGATCTAGCTTTCCCCCATCATCTCCACCTTTTCCATCTGCAATATCTGACCATTTTTCGCCATCCCCATCTCGAACTCCCGAGTTCATCCCGTGCCCGAAATCGCCCAGGCACCGAACGTCCGACCAGCATCGGTCGTCCAACCAACATCGGTCATGCGACCTCCATCGGTCGTCCAACCATACCTGACAAAACTGAATATTTTCAGTTCGGTTTCCCCCACCGTTCCACCGCCACTTCCGCATACGCACTTGCATACCACCACCGCTTTCCGCAAGCACCACCATCGCTCACCCGCTATCAACTCCGACAAATTTTGACACGTTTTGGTTTTTGAGTTTTGAGTGGCGGTTTCCATTTCCTAACGTGTTTCGGCTACTTAGGGACGGTTCAACAACGACAACACCGCCGCTCATATCCATCATCGACATCGACCGCTACACAATTTTGACACCTCGACCGTAAGCAAGAACAGTAACCTCCATATCATTTTGGTATCGTGGTATCCTTTCATGGTACATTCCTTGCCATTGCATTGATAACCACCATAGCCCAATTTTGCGTTGCTTTCCCATCGAGACTAGCCTTTGAGTATTGCCGGCAACGTGACTTGTGCACATTAGTGATCATACTTACCATAGCATACATACCATATCATCGTGGTGCATATCTTGGTATCATCTTTTGTCTCACAAAGTTGTCATCGCATACACAATTGCTATCTTGGTTCATGAAGTTTTGCATGAGAAAAGAGCTCAAAAGTGAAAGAGCCAAACAAGCTTTTACGCAAAAGGGGAAGATAAGCAAAGAGCTTATAAGCAAGAACCATAGCATCATACTACATTAAGATTGTCATACTCAATCATCTTGGATCATATCACCAAAATACCATACATATAGCATACTTGGGATAGAAGTCATTGCATTTTTGCCTAGTAGGTTGTGCACAAGTTTCGTATCCGCCTATTGTGCAATCGTGCTAGCGTCTCTCTAGTGTTGTGCAACAAGAGCATTTTCCTGGATTCCACATTTTGGCTCATTCCTTGGTTGCACGGCCCTACTTATCTATTTGCGTGTGTGTTTTCGTGTACCATATCTTGCTATTGGTCTACTTGTTGCATTTGCAAATTTGTGAATCTTTTCCAACATTATTGAGGCTCACTAACAATTGCAACAAATTTTGTGCCACCATCCTAACCGAACTCCACCATAAGCTTTTACTTGTGTAGGTGTGAGAACCAACAAGAATTGGTACCAATTGTGCTATTTCCTTGTTCCACATTTGAGTGATCATTGGTCCATCTTCAACATCGGTCAAGGTACATTTGGTATAAGTTCTTCTCTTTCTCCCACTCACATATTTGCTTGGAATGATGGATAGGCCAAGTTCTTCTACCAACCCACTCTTCATCGAGCAAGACGACGACATGTCATCCTATGTCATCAAGAGCCACCTCTTCGGTGCACAAAGAGCTTTGCATCAAGAACAACAAGCAATGAGCGACCGCATCGACAATCTCGCCACCGACTTGCGACTCTCCGAGCAACGAACAAGAGACTACTTCGACAACAAGCTCGACGCTCACAAACAAGAGAACGATGCAAGAATGGACGAGATTCATGCCTTGTTGGTGAACCGCCATTCTTCCACTTCGTCCTACTCAAGACGGAGCCGTTCGAGTCGACACACTGACGACACCTTCTCCGGCTCAAGTACACCGACATCGAACACTCTACGGCGAGCCGCGCGTCAAGACCGTCAAGCAACTCGCAATCCTCTACACGGCAATCATCCACAAGAGCAATTCGACGAGCAAGCACATCGTCATCGCCAAAACCAAGCTCCTCTTGCACAAGCACAAAAAAGGCAACGCCAACGTCTCCAAGAGGAAGAGCGAGCGCGCCAACACCAAGACGAACAAGATGCCGAGGCTCAACGCCTTCAACAACAACAACATGAAGCACAAGCTCTTGAGGCGCAACGTGCCCTTCAAGATTCAAGTCGAGCCATTGCCAACCGCAACCGAGATAGGCGCAATCAAGAGGAAGCACTTCGCGAAGAAATTCAAGAGCGAAACTACCAAGCAAGAGTGCATCGTCAAGTTCCTCAAGCTCCTCACCAAGCTCGACAAGCTCCTCCACAACCTCAATTTCATCAAGAACAAGATGACTTTGGAAATCCTCCACGCCAAGAGCAATATGAGGTTGACAATCCTCCACGTTAAGGGCGTCATCATCACCCTCGACCCAATCACAATGAAGAGCAACGCTATGGCAAGCTCAAGTTCACCATGCCCAAGTTCCGTGGAAGCAATGATCCCGAAGAGTACCTTTCATGGGCATTGAAGGTCGACAAGATCTTTCGTTTGCACAACTACGAAGAAGAGAAGAAGATCGCTATGGCATCCCTTGAGTTCCAAGACTATGTGCTCATATGGTGGGAACAAGTCCTTGAGCGGCGAGAAGCAAAAGGTGAACCACCAATCACCACATGGGAAGAAATGAAAGATGTCATGTGTGCACGCTTTGTGCCCAACTACTACAACCGCGATCTCTTGAAGAAACTCCAACTCCTCAAGCAAGAAACAAAGAGCGTTGAAGAATACTACAAGGAAATGGAGATTGCCATGATAAGAGCCAATGTCACAGAAGATGATGAGCAAACTATGGTCCGTTTCTTGAATGGCCTCAATCATCCCATCAATCATCCCCTCAAGAAGATTGCCAACTTCCAACCCTACTCCAACCTCATTGAGCTCGTGCATCAAGCTACCAAAGCGAAACGCCAAGTGCAAGATGACTTCAAGTACGCAAGTAATCTTCGAAGAGCTACGACTTCTCCAACAACCAAGCTTCAACGGCTCCAACAACTTCTACCTCAACCAAGTCATCCACAAACAACGGCGACAAGTTGAGTTACAAGAAAACTTCGACAACCTCAAGTCGTCCTCCTACTACAAGCAACTTCAAGCCGCGCGCTTCATCATCTACTCCTACCGATGAGACCGTCAAGACAAGCTCCTTCAAGTGTTTCACATGCGGCGGTCGAGGCCACAAGTCCTTTGAGTGTGCCAACAAGCGCACCATGATCCTCAACGACGACGGAACCTGTGACTCCATGAGTAAAGAGGAGATGGAAGCCCTTGAGCACGTGGCCATGCATCGGCGCGTGAACGAAGATGAAGATGATCAAGTCTTTTGTGATGAGGATTCGAGCCCCGCTCTCGTTGTCTCCAAAGTCTTGACTCTTCAACATCAACAAGACGAAGACCAAAGATGCCACATCTTCCACACCAAGGCCGGCATCAATTGAAGGTCCGTCAAGGTCATCATCGATGGAGGGAGTTGTCACAACTTGGCAAGTGAAGAACTATGCTCCAAGCTACAATTGGTCAAGATGAAGCACCCACATCCCCACAAGGTTCAATGGCTAAGCGATTCCGGCACTATCCAAGTTGAGCATGCAGTCAAAGTTTCCTTCAAATCAGAGCTATGAAGACACTTTGGAGTGTAATGTCGTCCCGATATCCGTTTGCCACCTCCTTCTTGGTCGACCATGGCAATTCGACCGCGGCGTCATCCACAACGAGCGTACCAATCACTATAGCTTCAAGATGAAAGGAAAGGAGTACGTGCTACGACCTATGTCTCCAAGTCAAGTGATCGCCGACAAGCAAGCCACCCATCATGGAGAAAAGAGTGAGAGTGACCCACAAAATGAGAGTGAGCGCCACAAGCCAAAATCGAGTGCCTCCATGATGAGCGACAAGAAGAAGTTAGTTATATACAACAACAACAATAACAAAGCCTTTAGTCCCAAACAAGTTGGGGTAGGCTAGAGGTGAAACCCATAAGATCTCGCAACCAACTCATGGCTCTGGCACATGGATAGCAAGCTTCCACGCACCCCTGTCCATAGCTAGCTCTTTGTCGATACTCCAATCCTTCAGGTCTCTCTTAACGGACTCCTCCCATGTCAAAATCGGTCGACCCCGCCCTCTCTTGACATTCTCCGCACGCTTTAGCCGTCCGCTATGCACTGGAGCTTCTGGAGGCCTGCGCTGAATATGCCCAAACCATCTCAAACGATGTTGGACAAGCTTCTCCTCAATTGGTGCTACTCCAACTCTATCTCGTATATCATCATTCCGGACTCGATCCTTCCTCGTGTGGCCACACATCCATCTCAACATACGCATCTCCGCCACACCTAACTGTTGAACATGTCGCCTTTTAGTCGGCCAACACTCCGCGCCAAAGAAGAACTTAGTTCTATTTGCCACCAAAAGTGAGATGAGAGAAGTGTGTGAGAACCCATCAAGTGTTATGCACTATGTCCTTGTGTGCGAGGACGAGGCACCAAAAACTAACACCTCTCACAATCTACCTTTAGTGTTGTCTTCTCTTTTGCAGGAATTCCAAGATGTTTTTTCCGACGAGCTACCTTCGGGTCTACCTCCACTACGAGGCATTGAACACCGAATCGACCTCATCCCGGAGCACCCGTACCTAACAAGGCTCCCTACCGCGTCAACCCCAAGAAAACTAAGGAGATCCAACGGCAAGTACAACAACTCGTCGACAACGGTGAAGTACATGAAAGCTTGAGCCCTTGTGTCGTTCCGGTCATTCTTGTTCCAAAGAAAGACGGTACTTATCGCATGATTTCCGATTGCCGTCCCATCAATGCTATCACCGTTAGATATCGTTACCCTATTCCACGCTTAGATGATATTCTTGATGAGCTTAGCGGAGCCGCCATTTTCTCTAAGATTGATCTTAGAAGTGGCTACTATCAAATACGCATCCAAGAAGGTGATGAATGGAAAACCGCATTTAAGACCAAATTTGGCTTATATGAATGGCTTGTTATGCCAATGGGTTTATCCGAAGCACCCGGTACTTTCATGCGAGTCATGCATTTTGTTCTTCGACCCTATATTGTGTATTTGTTGTGGTCTATTTTGATGATATTCTTGTCTTTAGCAAATCCCTCAAAGATCATGTCACCCATCTTAGAACCGTGTTGCAAACCCTTAGGAAAGAGCGTCTTTATGCTAATATGGACAAGTGCCTTTTCGATGTCGATAAGCTTGTTTTCTTGGGTTTTGTTGTGTCTTCTAAGGGTGTTCATGTAGATGAATCTAAGATCAATGCTATTAAAACTTGGCCCCAACCAACCAACTTGCAACAAGTGCGTAGTTTTCTTGGTTTAGCCGGTTTCTATCGTCGATTTGTGAAGAATTTTAGCACAATTGCTTCACCTTTACATTCTTTGAGTAAGAAAAATGCGCTATTTGTTTGGGGACCATCCCAAGATACCGCATTTAATGAGCTTAAGAATCTGCTTACTCATGCTCCCGTGCTTGCATTACCCATCTTTGACAAACCTTTCGAAATTCATTGCGATGCTAGCGGTAATGGCATAGGAGGTGTGTTAACGCAAGAAAAGCGCCCCATCGCATACTTTAGTGAGAAACTTTCCGGAGCACAACTCAATTACCCCATCTATGACAAAGAGCTATATGCTTTAGTGCGAGTTCTGCGTGAATGGGAACATTATCTTTGCCCTCATGAATTTATCATTCATACCGATCATGAAACGCTTAAGTATTTAAAGGGCCAAACTAAGTTGAACAAGCGTCACGCTAAATGGAGTGAATTCATCGAGTCTTTTCCTTATGTCATCAAGTACATCAAAGGTAAGGAAAATGTAGTGGCGGATGCTCTTTCCCGCATATGCATGCTAGTCACTAAACTCGAACTGAATGTCATTGGCTTTGAGCACATCAAAGATTTGTATGCGCATGATCCTACTTTTGCTATTCCATATGCTAAGTGTTTGACGCATACATCTTGGAAACGATATTACATCAAGGATGATTATCTTATGAGAGCTAACAAACTTTACATTCCCGAGTCTTCTCTTCGTTTGCTCATTTTGCAAGAGGCTCATGGAGGCGGACTCATGGGACACTTTTGACGCGACAAGACATTCGCTATGCTCTCCGAGAATTATTTTTGGCCCAAGATGTTCCGCAAGGTCTCACGCTTCACCAACCGATACTCTACATGTCGTCAAAAGTTCAATCCCATGGTCTTTACATGCCTCTTCCTATTCCTTATCAACCTTGGGAAGACAATAGCATGGACTTTGTACTTGGTTTGCCTAGAACCCAAAATGGAAAGGATTCCGTGTTTGTTGTTGTGGACCGATTCTCTAAAATGGCTCATTTTATCCCATGCAACAAGATAGACAATGGTTCACATATTGCAAATCTTTTTTGTAGGGAAATCTTGCGCCTCCATGGAGTGCCAAAGACGATTGTCTCGGACCGCGACGTCAAGTTCTTGAGTTACTTTTGGAAGACTCTATGCGCCAAGCTCGGAATCAAGCTCTTATTCTCTTCGGCATACCATCCTCAAACTGACGGCCAAACGGAGGTGACGAACCAAACATTCTCCACTCTACTACTCGTGTTGATCAAGAGGAACATCAAGGAGTGGGAGGAGTGTCTACCTATTCCGAGTACGCCTACAACCGTGCAAGACACTCCACAACCAGCAAGTCCCCTTTCGAGGTCGTCTACGGTTTCAACCCGTTGTCCCCATTGAACATTCTGCCTCTTCCACTACAAGAGCGCACCAACATGGACGCGAGTGCACGTGCAAGCTACCTCAAGAAGATGCATGAAGATACAAGGCACACCATCGAGCGCCAAGTACAACGACTCGCGACCAAGCTCCACATCAACAAGCAACCCATGATATTCAACATCGGAGATCTTGTGTGGCTACACCTTCGCAAGGACCGCTTCCCCAACGAACGCAAGTCCAAACTTCTACCCCAAGTCGATGGACCCTTCAAGGTGCTAGCACGCTACAACAACAGCGCTTACAAGATCGACCTCCCACGCGACAAGTACAACGTGAGCGACATCTTCAATGTCAAAGACCTCTCGCCATACCATGATGATGAAGCTTTCGATCCGCGGTCGGATCTTTCCCAAGGGAGGGGAGATGATGCGGAGCATCCCACGATCATCCCCATAGACGTATCTACATCTCCCACGACACCACTTGAACCAATGGCAAGAGCTCGAGCAAAGCCCATCGAAGATAAGATGAACTCACTTTCTACCTATGAGACATGGCTACTACCTCATGCAGAGACCCTATGTGTGATCAAGTATTTGGAGGAAAGCCACGGATCAGCTACACCCAACAGACAAGACGGCGAGGACACCAAGTTCAAGGACAAGAAGAAGGACCGCTCAAAACTCCCAGTCATCGGACGACCGACGTCTCCCGGACGCCCAACGCCTGGAGGCTCCAACCCACCAGCCAAGTCCCAGCCGGCGCACGCTCCAGCAGCCGGACGACCCTCCCAGCGCTCGGACGACCAAGCCTCACCGGACGACCGGCACCACCACACCCGAGCCAAAACATCGAAAGAATGGAGACCTCCGGACGACCGACAAGTCCTGACCAGAGCCAAAACATCGGACGCCCGACCTGCACAGGATGCCTGGACCCTCGCGAGCCTTCGGACGACCGGTGACCGTCGGACGTCCGACGCCTGTGTGACCGCCCGCGTGTTGGGCCGAAACCACTTACCCTTTCGTCCACTAAGACTATAAATAGACCTCCGTCGCCCTCTTTCTAGGGTTAGCATTGTGATATCTCATATTTGAGATAGAGCTTTGCTCATCCACTTGGTTACTTCTCCATCGGAGTCGAGCGCCTCTTCAGAGAAGATCCCCCAAGCGGATTCAAGACCCTTTACGGGAAGACCCTTCAAGACCTCACGGAGAAGACCCTTTGTATCGTCCTTTGTTGACCTTGTATCGTGTATCACTCTTTGTGTTTCGAGGATCTAGCATATGTGTAACCGGATCTTGTTGGTTGAGTGATTTCTCTTGTGTTTCCCCTCGCTTTCCCCTTCATGTTCTTCGTGTTGTTCGTAGGATCCCCTCCAATCGTGAAAGATCAGGCATCTAGGGTTCTACCCTACATCACCAGGTCTGGTCACTACTGTGGTTCTTGACCAACTACAAGAGCCACCTGCTAAGTTACCCTACAGACACCCTTACTATGGGCATCAAGGGAACATGGCAGTGCAAAATCAAAAACCTGAAGCTCATGTGCACATTCCTGATGAGGAACCAATGGGCAATGGAATCAGACACCAAAAATAGAGAAGCAACAGCCCACATGAGGCTAGAAGGGGCATTGTCGGTGTAAAACTTGCCAAGCTGAATATACCTGAATTCGCAGGGGAAGACAATGAGCACTGGATACAAACCATTGAACAGTACTTTGACACTCCTAGGACACCCCTGGAACAGAGAACTGAATTTGTTGTATCATATCTTAAAGGAACAGTAGTTCAGTGGTGGAGGGGCACGGGATTCAATGCCCAAACTCTTCCTGGGCACAGATTTTGCAGGTACCTTGGGGATAGGTTTGCTGAGAGCTCAATTTGTGACAATGTCAAGCAATTCCATGCTTTAGTACAAGCAGGAACAATGGGCCAATACATTGAAAGCTTTGAGAGGGCGGTTAACTTGATGAGAGACAACCCTAGTCTCCCTGATGATTACTACACCAACAGCTTTATTGCTGGTTTATCCGATTACATACAAGCTCATCTCCAGTGCAACAAACCTAAAGACCTTCAAGATGCCATGTGGATGGCTAGGAGACTAGAGCAAGCTGCTAACAGCCTCCTTTCGCCCCTTTCGCTGTCCGACAGCAAGTTAACTTTGATCTGCCAAAAACTCCAACACCTCCTCAAGCTACCCTACCCTCTAACCAAGCCCTAATACAACAAGCAAGGCAAAAAGGAATTTGTTTTAGGTACAAAGAACCATGGGTGCCCGGTTATAGGCAGATTTGCAAATTAAGTCAGAGAAATCAAGTCTTGGCCTTACAAGAACAAAACGATGAGCTACCTGGAGTGGTATACATATTTGAAAGTGAGGAAGACTTAGCTGAATTTCAAGCACAACAAGGAGAAGAACTCCAAATTTCTATGCATGCACTTATGGGAATTGCTGCAACAAGTAACACCTTCATTGTAAATGTGAAAATTGGAAATGAGATTGCTACAGCCCTAATAGACAGTGGCAGCACATCCACCTTCATGACTCCTGCTCTGGTTGATAAAATCTTTGTCCCTATTGTACCCACAAAAAAACTCAGAAGTCCGAGTGGCAAATGGAGGAACCTTGTTTACGAAATTCATTTGTAATTCTTGCTCGTACAGTATTCAAGGAGAATCTTTTTCTGACAATTTCAGAATATTGCATCTCTAGGGTTATGACATTATCTTAGGAACTGACTGGCTCAAAAAGTACAGCCCCGTAGAAATGAATTTCATAACCATGTCCATGAGAATCACTGGTACAGAGGGAAGACACATAATCTTCCAAGATGAAACTTTACCATCTAGTGAGCCAGCTCCTGAAACCCTGCATTTCACCAGAATGGTGGACAACCCTGACTGTGGGTCACTGATCTTTGTGGCACCAGTACTTGAAGACAGCACAGACCACAAACCTGTTTGCCCACCTCCTGTCTAACATTTACTCAAGGAATTTGAAGAGCTATTCCAGGAACCAACAAATCCCCCCCCAAAGGTTTTGTGACCATGCAATACCACTAGTCCCTGATGCTAAAGTCATTAACCAGAGAGCCTACAGACTACCCCACCATCAGAAAGATGCACTAGAGGGGTTGATCAAGAACATGCTTAAGAGGAACATCATACAACATAGTTCCAGCCCTTACTCCTCCCCAATGATACTTGTCAAGAAGAAGGATGGTACATGGCAACTATGCAATGATTTCAGAAATTTGAATTCCATGACCATCAAGAATAAATACCCAATTCCAGTGATTGAAGACCTACTTGATGAACTGCACGGGGCCAAGTATTTCTCTAAGATTGATCTCAAAAGTGGTTATCATCAGATTAGGATGAAACCTGAGGATATTGCCAAGACGGCATTCTCTACTCACATGGGGCACTACGAGTACATTGTTATGCCTTTTGGCTTAACGAATGCCCCTGCCACATTTCAATCTCTCATGAATGTGCAGCTGGCTAAGTACCTAAGGAAATCTGTGGTTGTTTTTTTGTATGACATCTTGGCGTATAGTGAAACACTGGAAGAACACAAAACACATACAACACCTGAGAGAAGTATTCCAAACCCTGCAACAAAACCAGCTGTTTGTCAACATCTCCAAGTGCACCTTTGGACAGACCAGTGTGGAGTATTTGGGGCACATCATTAAAGAGGGTGTGGCCACTGACCCTGTCAAAATTGTAGCAGTTTCTAACTGGCCTGCTCCCAAGAATGTTACTGAACTTCGGGGTTTCATAGGGCTAGCTGGCTATTAGAGGAGATTCATACAGGAATATGGTCTTGTCGGCAGACCTCTATTCGATGCCCTCAAAAAGGACTCATTTCAATGGTCGCCTGCCCAAGAGCAAGCCTTTCAAGAAATAAAACAGAAGTTGACAAATGCCCCTGTCCTAGCACTTCCTGACTTCTCCAAACCCTTCATCTTGGAGGCCGATGCTAGTGGATATGGCTTGGGGGTTGCGCTCATGCAAGAAGGGAGACCCATTGCTTATATGAGCAAGTCTTTGGGGCCCAAGGGACAAGCCATGAGTACTTATGACAAAGAGATCATGGCAATCATTGAAGCACTCAGAAAATGGAAATACTATTTTGCAGGGTCTAAACTAATTATCTGAACTGACCAAGAGAGCCTCAAATACATTCAGGATCAAAAGCTCACACAAGAAATTCAACACAAACTACTAGTTAAGCTCCTGGGGTACAATTATACTGTCGAGTATAAGAAAGGGAGAGAAAATAGAGCTGCGGATGCCCTGTCTAGAATCAGATACTACATCCACTCCTTAAGTGCAAGCTCTGCTATACCTATGTGGATAACTGAGGTTGTTAAGTCTTATGGCCAAGACCAGAAATATAAAAATATCATTGCTGAACTTGCTGTGGATGAGAAGGCACACCCACACTACACTTCCAAACATGGCATTCTGAGATATAAGAGCAAGATTGTCATTGGCAACAATACCTCCCTTAGGCAGGACCTGATACAAACATTTCGTAAGTCTGAACTGGGTGGTCACTCTGGAGAACGAGCAACATACCAGAGAGGCTGCATTTATTACTCCATTGGACTGGCATACAACAAGATGTCATTGCTTATGTGAAAGCTTGCCCTATCTGCCAAATCAACAAGTCTGAGCACACCCCTTATCCTGGCCTTCTCCAACGCCTACCAATACCTGACTTCGCTTGGTGCCACATTAGTATGGACTTTGCAGAGGGGCTACCGATGTCAGAAAACAAGAATCTTATCTTGATGGTAGTGTACAGATTTACCAAGCATGCACATTTCCTGTCGATGAAGCACCCCATTAGTGTCCAATCTGTTGCTAGGCAATTCTCTGACCAGATTTTCAAGCTACATGGTCTTTCAAGTGTGATTGTCACTGACAGAGACAAAATTTTCACTAGCAATCTTTGGCAGAAACTTTTCAAAACCTTGGGCATTAAACTCCACATGAGTACATCATATCATCCCCAATCTGATGGGCAAACAGAGAGAGTAAATCAATGTTTGGAGAACTATTTGAGATGTATGGCCTTTCAACAGCCCACTAAATGGCATACCTGGCTGGCCCTAGCTGAATGGTGGTACAACACTACCTTCCATACATCCCTGAAAATGACCCCATTTCAAGGTTTATATGGATTTCCTCCCCCCATGGTGGGCGAATCAATTCTTCCTGATTTCCTTTGTGAGGACTCCCCGGACCTTCTACTTAACAAGGACTTGGCCAACCAAGTTATCAAAGAGAACTTGCAGAAGCCCAAGAGAGGATGAAACACTATGTGGATAAGAAAAGGAAGGAAAGAGTGTTCCAGGAAGGAGATATGGTATACCTCAAGATACAGCCCTACAGGCACACTTCCTTAAGCATACACAGACACTTGAAGTTACACGCTAGATACTATGGACCATTCCGTATTCTCAAAAAGGTGGGCAACACAGCTTACCAACTCCTACTGCCTGAAGGGTGTAAACTACACCATACCTTTCATGTGAGTCAATTGAAGCAACACATTGGCGACCAGGTCATTCCAACAAAACATCTTCCTCTTGTGGATAACCAAGGGTGAATCCAACTGCAACCTGAAGCTATCCTCGAAAGGAAACTTATTCCCCGACAACAGGGAGATATCTCTATTTCCCGTTTTCGATGGCTGGTTAAGTGGGTGAACCTACCTCTTGAAGAAGCTACATGGGAGGACTCGGCATTTATTCAGAAGATCTTTCCCAACTTTCAGCCTTGAGGACAAGTCTGAACTTTTCCGGGGGGTATTGTCAGGCTCCTCCTTCCTCTGTTTTTCTTCAGTAGCTGTATCATTTCAGACAAGAGCTTCAGTCCTTCGGTTCTTCTTGGGCGGCAGAGAAGTCGCAGCGAAGCGGTACACAGCTATGGCCATCAATGGCAGAGATGGATTTTTAGCCAGCATCAAGAAGCACTTGCTGCAGCCTCAAGCCACAATTGAACAACAGTATGATGGGCATTGAGATATTGCGTTCGTGTTTGGGCAATGGGTTTGGTTACGTCTTCGTCATCAACAAGCAACCACCATCACAACGGCTATGCCTACTAAGCTCTTTCCGCGTTTCTTTGGGCCATATCAGATGTGTGAGTGGGTTGGCACCCTAGCATACTGTCTGCGGCTTCCTGCTCGCGCTCATATTCATGACATTTTCCATGTCTCCCTGCTAAAACAATTTCATGGTGAGCCTCCTGAGACTGTTGTGCCATCACCGGACTTATTATTGCATGGTCGGGTTCTTCCAATTCCACAAGCAATATTGCAAGCTCGTTCGAATAGAAGTGTTTGGGAGGTGCTGGCGCAATGGAAGGGATAATCCACCAAGAGACTTTGTGGATGACAGCACAAGCATTCCATGACAGCTATCCTTTGTTTCAGCTCGAGGACGAGCTGTTTTCTGGAGAGGAAGTGTTGTGGACTCTTTTCACGGTCAAGTCTATCAGTGTCACTGCAAGGGCCACAGCTCAAGTCAGGTTCATGCCCAAACCAATGCAAACTGAAGTTCTGGGAATCACGTACATGTTTTGGAATCGGGGTAGTGTATCATGCGGAAGCACAGCAATTAGGAAAGCACTAATCTTATAAGGAAACTATAGAGGGGTAAACATGTCCATGTTGGACACTAATTCAGGTGTGACTGCGAGCCTCCCTTAAAAAAAGTTCAGGTGTTAGCAGGTAGTTTAGTTGGGTATATAAGATCATGTATCGTGTACGTTTGAGGAATGATACAGAAATCTTCTTCTCCAAATAAGCTTAGCCCAGAGCTTCATCGCCACTGGCACACGAGCGCAAGTCATTGCGATATCCCGTCCGTTTCCATGCCAGAACTCACCACCTCCTCCGTTCCCCACTCAAGTTCCACCAAAAATCAGCCCGTAACACAAACTAATCTGGAAAATTGAAAGTGCAACTTCGAACCGTCCCAACAGAACCTATGCCAGAGTCAAACTAAATATATCAATCCTCTGAGCCCCCGCCAATTCCACGCTAGGGTTTGAGATCGCAGATTTGGTGATCACTAAATCTGCGGATGGACAGATGAAGAGGCCTTCTAATCCTAGGCATGCCGTTATTGTTATTAAGCAAAGCTTCCAATTTCTCTCGATCTCAATCATTATCTAGTCACACAAACAGGAACATCAAACTATTGCGGGACAAGAAAGAAACAAGGATACGCAATCGTCTCACCATGCTTTGGGTAGCTTGTCGAAGAAACTGCCTCCTTCTCCAAGGGCCACGACCGTGAGCATCGGGCGGCCAAACGTAAGCAACTCAGCCGGCGGGGCCGGAGACGGCGGTGCCCCTTCGCCACCGCCGGAGATCCTCATCCACTCCACGAGCAGGTAGATCCCGTAGCCGACCATGGCAAGGCCGGCGACGGTGAGGAAAAAGTTGAGCAGCCTGAGCAGGCACTCGAAGAATCCCCGGCACGCCGCCATCTCGAAACAATCTAATCAAGCCCCCAGGCACAATCTAACACAAACTCGCCTCAGATTTCAGAATTCCATAGAGAAAAATCAAAGTAATCAAATAAATTTGGAAGGAATTGTGCGCGGCGATCGTAAGCGGAGGAGGAGCAGGAGATGGGAGCAGATAGAGACCGACCTGTAAATTGATTAATACGGGATTTTCTTTTCCTTTGCCGTGGAGATCGAAGGAGGAAGAGGACGAGGGAAAGAGAGGGGAGATGCTTAGTTGGGTGGACGGGTGCGAAAGGGTCCACCTACTGCGGACGGACGGTGCGCCGTTGGCGGTCGAGACCCGTAGATTGACGGTGATAAAATTATGGGAAAATTTTGTTTTTGCCACTCTACATTTTGTAAAAAAAAATAGGACGCCGATAACTGTTAAACGTGTGGCATCTAGTGGGGTTGTGCCGTACGTCCTGTGTGGCATGGAGACGACCCCGCCCGCACAATGGCGTCCGGGCGCATCCAGCCACAGCCCACACGTCCGGTGTGGGGCACAACCGCCCACACGTTCGGCGATCGAGCGCGCTGCCCGCACGACCTTACGCGCCCGTCGTCCCGGCCTGCCTTCCAACCCCATTCCGCCCTGCTGCCGTCGTCTCCTACCTCTCGATCCTCTACCGCCATCGTTTCCTTCTCTGGTTGCCATGGCAACCGGACCAAATCTCTAGCGTCTCCCCACCCCCCACCCCGCGACGAGGAGCTAACAGGTCGATCTCCGATCTTTTTCTGTTTCTCGTCCTTCTTCTATCCAGAAAAGTGAAAATTGCATATTGCCCACGAACATGGCGACTAGATCCACACTGTCATGACAAACACACCACAGATTTGCGTGTATTCAAATTTGCCCACCAAAGTACACCAGATCTGTCATATTCTATCCTAGAGTTGAGTTAAGCTTCTGGGTTGAGTTGGTGCGAGTAGTTGATGCATAAGAATGCGTAGGAATCACTAAAATCAGGGGGAAAGAAAAGGAGGGATTTTGGTGATGCATAGAGAGGGAGGAAAATAATTGCCACCTATCTTTGCCGTCAGCTGCCACAATATAGTGTTGTTAGTTGTCATCATATTATGTTCGTTGTTGCTGTCGGTTTTAAATGATAGTTGGCATCCAGATTTTAGAAAAGAGAATGAAAGTACATGTCCTACTTGCCATAATGTGTTGGTTGTCTATGCAAGAAATGTGATAAGATTGCTGTGTTTTCTTGTATGTACAAACAGAAAGAATGCATTTTGCGGATATTGATGCGTTCTTGTTCATGCAGTGACTGAAAACAAAGTGGGAGAAAAAAGAGGAAAAATGAATCATGAAGACGGCACTGATCCTTGGTTTTCTCAAAGGCCAGAAACGCCCCCTTGGGATGCAGCAAAGTACAATCAATTCATTTTCGCAGGGCCGTTGCTGCCACTACTAGAGCAGTACACAAACATCGGTACGATGCATCATCAAAAAAGGGGCAGTTGCCATATTTGTGACGAGGAATATGGCATTCTACTTATGTTCTATAATGTCATTTTTTGCAGGTTCTTATGACCCAACCACACACACGGGGATACCGTGGCAAGTGCAAGCACATGGTGCAAACGCTGACAGATGTACGGGCGACCAACTTCAAGTAGCCAATGTGGCAAATCAAGGTAACGCGTACGGAAAAGAAACATACTGGTGTCGACATGAAATTAAACTTGCAAGGATGGCAAAGGCTTACGAGTTATATGGAAAAACGCAGGGCCTTCATGTAGCGTGTGGCAACAGGTGGCAACCATGTACCTGCCATCAACATCATACATAGGTTAGACGAATGAAGTGAATTTGTGAACGGTGATTCAGGAGAATGAGCATAGGACAAATGCAGTTGACATGCCTGGACAACTTCATTTGCCATGATTGGACAGGTGCAGTTGCCATGCATGCACAACTGCATTTGCCATGCCTTGGATAAATGCAGTGCTATTCTTGGGTTGCCATGCATGCACAACTGGATTTGCCATGCCTGGACAAATGCAGTGCCATGCCTGTACAGATGCAGTTGCCATGTCAAATCAATTGTAGTTGTCATACCTAATCAAATGTGATTCATGTGTCTAGACAACTGTGGATGACAAGTGTGAACAAAAATCTGTGTGGCATGGTTGAACTACTACATGTGCCATGTTGTACAAACTGCAGTTGCCATGCATTGACCAACTGCTAAATCATCACAGGTTGTTATGGTGGAACCACACTGGCAAACATCTCATTGCAAGCTTCACAGTTGCAGTCCAATGCTATTGCAGATAGAGCACATCAAGTTGGAATGACAAACCAGATGCGGTTAGCACATGCGGCATGACAAGGTAAAAAATATGTGAACTAGCAAAACAATAGTGCATTTGCTTTTGTGGAAAAGCATTGGGGAAAATGGATTTGTCACGGTGGTGGCGGAAAACAACAAAAATGCTACCAAGTGGACGCGTGCACCTAGAATGCATGTTTTGATGATAAAGGATGTTGGTTGCCATGCATTGGCAACAGTAGCTGCCATGGCTGTTGAACTGTAGCTGTCATGGCTCAAAAACTGCAATTGCCATGCATGGCCAGATGCAGATGTCATGGCTTGCTGTATGAATGATATTTTGCCAAATCAGATGCAGTTGCTATATTCCGTTACAATAAGCTTGACATTCAAGCAATCTTACACACGTACCTTTTTTTTGCAGGGCCTTCAACTACAATCAATAGCGGCGCGGGGACATCTACTGCGGGAACCTCTGAGCACACGGAAGAAGCGTTCCACCAGCCAGTCAACAGTCCTGCCACAAACAATGCAGAATCAGTGTCGGAAATGGCAATCGTTCCAGCAATGCCGACAAGCACACCTTTGCACACCAGCACAAGCAACACTCAAGCAGATGAAACAGCCGCCAATACTGAAGTGAATGATGAAACTGATAATGAAGCACAAGGGGATGAAGAAGATGGGCAATCAGAAATCATGGTACCTCAGCCACCATATGTTGGGCAGAGATTTGATTCGTTTGAAGATGCCAAGGAATTCTACCAGACACATGCAATGTTCCATGGGTTTGCGATGAACACCGAATACCATAGGAAAATAAAAAAAACTAATGAGAACAACAGAGGTGAGATAAGGTGCTACAAGGCATGAAGGAACGAGAAGAGGAAAGGTGTTGCCCATGTCGTGCCGGAACGAAAGAGAGGTATCATTGTCAAGACAGAATGCCCTGTCCGGTGTAAACTAAACGCAGATGGAGCGCAGTGGGTGGTCACCAACTATTTCGACGAACACAACCACAAACTCATAAAGAAGTTTGATTTGGTAAAATTTCTGAGCGCCCATAGAGGATTCAGCCTCCTCGAGAAGAAATTCGTAAAGTTGCTACATGATCGTAACGTCGGTCCATCAAGAATGGTCCAAATAATGTCCCTGATACACAGCGAAGATGGTAGACTGAGTAGCATGCCCTACATACCAGCATACGTCACAAACCTAAAGGCAAAGTACCGTAGAAAGAGCAGGCTGGCTGACATAGAAGCCACGATAGCCTACTTTGAAGAGAAAGCAAAAGCAGATGTTGAGTTCTTCTACAAGATAAGATTGGACGATGAGGACCGTGTCAGAAACATGTATTGGGTGCATGGTGCTGCAAGAAGGGCCTACAAACATTTCTGTGATTGCATATCATTCGACGTGACATATCTCACTAATATGTACAAGATGCCCTGCGCTCCATTCATAGGAGTAAATAACCACAATCAGTCATTATAGTTCGGTTGCGGACTCGTTCGGAACGAAGATACGGATGGTTACACTTGGTTGTTCAAAACCTTCTTGAAGTGCATGGATGGACTTGCTCTGATGAACATAATAACAGACCAAGATTTTAGCATGCGTGCAGGCATAGGGGAGATCTTCCCGTTGGCAGTGCACAGGCACTGCAGGTGGCATATTATTAAAAAGGCTGAGGAGATGCTAGGACCATTTTTTGCTGACCGTCCAGAGCTGCACAAGGCATTCGAGTTATGCATGGACCACAGCCTGACGGTGGAGGAGTTTGAACGGAGTTGGACGGCTATGATTGAAACATACCAAGTGCAAGACAACGAGACACTTACTGGCCTGTGGGAGAAGCGAATGTACTGGGTGCCGGCCTACTTCATGCAGTGCTTTTTCCCATTTCTGCAGACTACACAGCGCAGCGAGGGGTTCAACACTGTTTTGAAGCGGTACGTGATCCCTGGCAACTCATTGCTGCAGTTTGCCAAGCAATACACAGCTTTGCAATAGAAAGTATTGGGATCTGAGGTACAGCAAGGAGCGAACACCGCACTCAAGCAGCCTAAATTGCTAACATATTTGCCAATGGAGAGGCAGATGAGCAAGATATATACCAACAAGATTTTTAACAAGTATGTTGATTATGTTACCCTCTTATTTGCACAAAGCATGAAGATAGTAGGTGCCATATAGAATGCAATGCAGTTACCATCTTTTTTGACTTGCTGATCTATTGAAAATAGCCATTGAATACAGTGTAAGCATGATCTGTAGTTTCCATGTGGGTTGAACTATAGTTGCCATGTGGGTTGAACTGTAGTTGCCATGTGAAAATGATATGTAGTTGACATGTGGCCCAAAACTTTGTTTGCCATGTTTTATAAACTACATTTGCCATGTTAAATGAAATTCATTTGCCAATTCAAAATGTTATGCATTTTGCCATGTAAAAAATATTGTGCAGTTGCCATATGGAAACAAAAAACACAAGAACAGATGTAGGAAAAAGAACATGATTTCCATGCCATTATTAGTTTTAGATATACGTGTTGCTATGTTACAACCTACCTCAACATAAGGTGCTACAAAACATCATATAAGAGTTTAACAAAAGCACAAAAACATGCAGATTCCAGGAAGAAATAAAGCGTGCCAGCATGTACACGGCTTACCAGGTGGACGAATATACGTTCAAGGTGTGTTCACTATTGGGCATGTCGGATTTAGAACCTGAAGACCCGGACAAGGGAAGGAACTACTATGTGAAGGCAACGATAAACGAAGACGTATACTATTGCCAATACTACAAATTCGAACGCGACGGGATTGTGTGTTGTCACATACTGAAAATAATGGACATGCATGCGGTCACGCGATTGTCCCGCCATTTCATAAGGCGACGATGGACTTGGGACGCTGACGATGCGTTGGGGCCACAAACATCAAATGCAGTGTTGGCTCTGCATAACGAGAGACCAAAGGCAACCATGGAAGCCGTGAGGCACGTTGTGTTGACCAAGAACTATGCTGAACTAATAGATGAAGCATGCAAGAGCGATGAGACAGCGAGGGTGGCAGAAAAACACAGGAAAGCCCTGAAAAGAGAGCTTGATGAGATCAAAAAGAGGAAGGCCGAAGAAGCCTTACACAGGTTCCCCCGCACCTCAAGTGTGCCTTCGTCCACGGGTCCATCATCTGAAAACTCGGAGGTAGGGTCTGGAACAGCAAGCATGCAAACCCAGGTCAGAAACGCGCCCCGTTTCATCACAAAAGGGCGTCCAAAAGAGATAAGATACAAATCGGGGTTGGAAATTCAAGCAAAACACAAGAAAACAAAGAAAGGGGCGGGCAATACAGAAAAACAATTGTGGAGGATTATAACTTATGTGCTGGTGACATTTTTTATAAGGTATATGGTAAGGATTTTAAAAATTCGACAATGACTGTTGGTGGATAACAGGATTTGAAAGAAATGGCATGTATGCCACACATGTGCTGCTAAATCTGCCATGCAGGTTCCATCGAATCCACCATGTGATTTCTACTGAATCTGCCATCGCACATATTTTTCGTTTTCACACCATGCATTTTGTTTCTATTTTTTGACATGCTGATCTATTGAAAAATGGCAACTGGGTACATTGTAAGCATGAAAAATCGTAGTTGCCATGTGAAATCACCTACAGTTGCCATGTGTAATCAAAACGCAGTTGCCATGTGAAATGGTATCTAGTTGACATGTGACACAAAACTACAGTTGTCATGTTTTATGAACTGCATTTGCCATGTTAAATAAACTGCGTTTGCCATGTTATATGTTATGCAGTTACCATGTCAAATATCGTGCAGTTGCCATGTCATATATCATGCAGTTGCCCAAAATAACAAAACACAGAACGATTACTTTCACTAACTGTGTTTGATTAACTATATTTGCCATGTTTTTAGGCATCATAGACACATTCAAACACCCAAGTGGTACTACCAACCACAAACACATAAATAGTATTGAAACATAAACGTAGCTGCTGTCAAACCTAAGTAGGTTCACATCCACACATATATTACAAATATGTTCAATGCCACTCACACGCCACCACTAAATACTAGACTACGGAAGGGTTGTAGTCATAACATAGTACACGGACATAGTTTTAAAAGAACAAGTTGATACCTTACATTCATCAGCCATAGAATGTAAGGTAGGCGTGCAGTATGGAGCACCACGTGATCACTTGTACTTCTTGTTGGCTTTTTTGACAGCTTCCTCTACGAACTCTCGTGCATTGGCCCGCGTGTTGAAATCCTCAGTCATCAACCGGTTCCATGTGTATATTTTGCGAAGCTCAACGACCATTGCAACTATGACGATAGGGACCCATCGGCCTTCCCACTTAGCAAGGTATTCCAACGTGTGAAACCTGCAGTCATGCCTATAAAACAAAAATAATAAGGTCAACTCGATAGAACAGAAAAAATCATAAACTTTGATGCACAGGTGACAAAAGGTTTAGGATTGGTGTGGAGGACACATGAAAAAAGATAGTAATTATCGGTTTCCTTGCTTCGTAGTCGCGACATACTCGATTGGAAAATGATTGATCTGGACCCTTGAGTTTTCGTAGTGACGGGTTCATGTCTCTTTGAGGTTGTTGATGAAGAATTCAGCATGTGTAGTAAGGTCTGTATTAGCTTCTGAACGCATTGAATCGAGCACCTCAAATCGTCGGTTCTTCAGGTCAAGGCAAATCGCGTAGTGGTGACCACACTTGTCATGTGCGTCATGTGGTGCAAGCTCCTGGAACATGCGAAACAGTACCTGCAAGTAAAATAATAGGAAAATAAAAAGCAGATTTCACATCAAAAACAACAATGATGTAGTTGGAAAAATGATATGTAAAGATATTGCCGGATGCAGTAAGAGGTACATGAATGACAAAGCAGCAAGTGACCAAAAAATACGCCCACAGAGAATGTTTATTTGCCATGTGTAATTAAAAGAAGTTGCTGCCCATGTATGAACAAAGTTGCCGAGAATTTTAATTCTAGTTGCCAAATAAGTTGCATTAAAAAAATAGTCAAACTTAGTTTACATGGCAGCTATTGCCACATGAAACATCTGTCACAAAAACAGTATGTAGCCCAAAGTGTGAAGCATAGCTACTAACAAAACATATCATGGGAAAAAAGATGTGCAAACAAGAAGGAACACTCACGCATTTCTTTAGTGTGAGCTTGAAATCACCATGCGTGGCAAAATTCTTCCTCGAGATTTTATGGTGGAAGTCACCATCCCATATTTTGCAGGTCACACTGTACTGCATGATCGTTTTGTCGGGACAAATGTCCATATGCCTGTTGATGAAGTCAATCCCATACGCAACTACATTCTTCGACATTTTGCCAAGTGGCCTCATAGACTCGGCCAGATCACCAAGGTCGACGTACGTCACATCACATTGTATGACTTTGGTTCTGTCCAAACATGAGCTGTATGAAAATGATATAACATGAAAGAATCATGTCTACTAATTAAAAATTAAAAATAAAACGTAAACAAAGCATGGCTGGAAATAGCAAGAGGAAAAAAAATAAGAGAAAAGCAAGTGAGGGGTTATGTGGCGTGGACGTTACGCTTTCAACTCCTTCATGTGCTTGCTGCTGGACCTCGCATTTCCAAAACGCTTGACAATATCATACGACTGATTCCGCTCCTTTGTGGCCTTGACTTCGGGCTCATAGTCATCCGCGGGGGGTGCATGAACTACCCTATGCAGCCTCATAGATCCAGGGGTGGCACTTCTAATGGTATCCTCAGATACCGACTCAGCAGGCACTTTAGAACTTGATTGCCCCTGACCCCATGAGGACCTCCTATTTAATGCTTCATCCTCAATCCTACGGTAATCAACATCAAGTGACGCCAAAATCTCCTCAGGGGTGGCTGCAAGGATCGAGACAGTGGTTTAGGATACTTGGAAACAAACAGGTTATTGTGAAAAAAGGATACAAAATATGAAATGTAGGTGCAAAAATAGTGAGTTGCCATGTGGAGACAACTCCAGTTGCCTTGTGTAGTGCACTTCAGTTGCCATGTGGCAACAACTACAGTTGCCATATGCATTGAAATGAAGTTGCCATGTTGCAACAACTCCAGTTGCCATGTGCTTGGCGAATGGAATTGCAACATGGCAACAAACTGTAGGTGCCATGTTGCAGCAACTCCAGCTGCCATGTGCATTAGATCAGATTTGCCATCACGAGTGTCAAACCAAAAAAAGCTTGTGACAAACGTCAGACTAAAAAAATGTAGAAACCAAACTGATATACACGCAAACAAATGTACCTTGCACTATCGGCTCTGCAAACTTCACAGCCTTCCTACCGTCAGCCATTGGCTGCGCCATCATTGGGGCCATGCCTGCTGGGAAAGCAAAGGCAACTAGCATAGGATCTTGCGCCACTGGTTCATCTTGACTGCGATCAATGCCAAGGCTACAGCTCGGTGGGGTGAAGGCCATTGGGTGCCTCTCCTCCCTACCAGCTGGATCGTGAACGAGTTGTCCGGCAAAATCCAGGGGTGACAGATTAACAAACATTTCTGCCTCATCTGCTGTAGTATCATTAGGCGTATTAGTAGGGCGGGGCGCGCTTCCAGTGATATCATCCACAGCTTTCTTGCCAATCTTCTTGTTTGGGATGTACGAGACACCAATGTTGACTGGGAGCTTAGAAGTGCGTAGATTTAAGCTGGGGTTCTCCATGGTGGTGAGAGACATAGTTTGCTCTGGACGTTCACCTCCGTCAGTCGTGCTCGGCTTGTTGCGTGCATCAGTTGTACTCCGGACTTCCATTTTCTCCGTAACATTGCTTCTGGCAGGTGGTGGAAACAGTGTGGAAGCAGGCACATAACCAGAGTCATCTCTGCTGCTCCTAGCTACATCTGGTGCATTTCTACTTATGTCTGCAGGTTGCTTGTGGGGGCTACGACGCCTAGGTGGAAGACCAACTCACGCAACGGTCACCGTAGTATCCTCTGGGCCACCATAAGCTGGAGCTGTTGTGCCATGAGTCTCACCTATGGATGGCATCTCATTCTGAATTGTCGCCGCAACCCCTTCTTTTGTGGATGCATAAGTACCAGCAGCCATGCTTGGAATCCCTATCAGATAAGCAGGAATCTTCCTTGCCTAGGTTGATATCAGGAGCATCCACTTCAACACTTGTTGATCGGGTGGCATGGGTCACAGCAACATCCCTCATTTCAAGCAGAGTGGGCAATATCTCAGCAGTCCTGGTAGATACTGACTCATCACTCCCTGATGTAGGGATGCCTGTTGTTGTAGCCTGCACATCTGCAACCGGCGGAGATGGTCGGCCGCTTGCATCAGAGCAAGTGGGAACAATGGACGGTGCAGCAGCAGTTTTCTCGACTGGCGCCTCATGAGCATCTGAGTTGCCACTTGTCGACAACTTTGAATGAATGCGTTCGAGTGGATATCTATGGTTTTGCTTGGTCACCCGTGTAGTAGTCTTCTTCACCCTGCAAGAAAGCGCATGAAGAGTATGAAAATTTGAACAAAAAAGTTGCCATGGTAGTCATCTTTAAAAATGGAAAAATGTGTGATGTGCCAGAGCTGCCATTTGAGAACAAGGTATGGATGAGCACACAAGACAAAAATGTAGGGGATGGAAGCCAGTGGAGAGCTGCTAGTTGCCATATGAGTGAAATAGGAATTGCCATGTGACATAGTTAGCAATTAGAATGGAGAACAAACAGGAGTTGCCATGCAGCAAAAAAAATCATGAGAAAAAAAAGTTGCCATGTGGGACTGATGGCAGTAGCCCATATGGCAAGCTGAACAACTACAATGAAAAGCAGATGGGGTAGTTGCCACATAAATGTATCAACTGAAAAAGTTGTGTATGATCTAGAATGCATCAAACAAAAGAATAGCACTATGACAAAGAAAAAACAGGGAGAACCTACTTCTTGCTTGTCTTCCTCAAGTCTACGAACACGACAGGATCATTGATGTTTGACATCGACGTACGAGGAGACGACCTAGTGGAAGTGGTGTCACCAACAGTGGGAGCACCCTTGTTCAATCGAGCAGAAGCGCGGGTTGGCGTTGGTCCTTGCTTCTTCTTAACTGCTCGTCCACCAGCTGTCGCCTCGCTGCATGTAGAAAAGATGGCAAAAAAGGATACCAAGTGTGAGACACAAAAAATCATGCCGCGCTTAGCAAACAATGAAAAAGAGGGTCGGTCTATTAAAAAAAAGAGACAAACAAAGCACTAAATAAATGTCGAACCTCCTCCTAGCAGCTACGGGATCGGTCCTAGACCTCTTGCCAACAGAGCCCTGCCCAACATCCTTTGGAGCTCTGCCCCTCTTTGACGGCGACACCCCCATGTCTCCCGCAATTGTTTCCTCCGGTGGAGGGACATCTGGTGCAGCCTTATCCTTCTTACCACCTACACGAACTTCACCATGTTCATCGTCGTTGGTTGCATGTTGCACATTCTCCATGTCATCGTCACATCCTTGTCGAGACCAGGGTCTCCATCTAGATCATCTTGCATGTCGGGAAGCTCCTGTGAGCTGTTGTAGTCGTACCGGCCACGGCAACCAGTTGGTCAATGCGTCCGTTCTTTAACGAATGATGTGAACTGCCTTGCAACCGCGTCGCTGTCAGAGCCACTAAGTGCCGTCCAACCCTCAACCAACTTCCCGAGCAAGCTGGTCATGCCGGAGGCAAACTGCACAACTAGATGCTCAACAGGTGCCCTCGCCTGATCACAAAAACAAAAAAAGTAGCAAAAACCAAAGATATTAGAGTCACGTGCGTAAGAACAAAAAAAAACAAAAAAACCATAAGATATATATCAAAAATGCAAAGAGAAAAACGATTTAAAAAAAATAAGCATCCTTGATTACCTTAGCAGGACAAGATGGAGCTGAATGCACATCCATCCACTTGCCAAAGTTTTGTGGCCCACCAAACACATTGTAGTCTATAGCATTCTTGCCCATCAGCTGGAAACCAGCAAAAAACAACTAAGATGTGAGAGAAAAATAAGGTGCAGTGACTAACAATTCATGTATTGCAAAAAAGAGGAAATGAAAAAGGAGTTTCGACATGGATGGCGGAGTTGCCATATGGGGTCAAACATGGTTGCCATGTGCAGACAGCCATGGCTGCCAAAGGTATTTACCTCTTGTTAGCCATAAATGATTGTCGTATGGGGATTTTTCACATGTTATGCAACATCCTAAATTGAAGGATGCCGTGCAAGAAAGAAGGCATAACTAACATGTAGTTTCCCATATTTCGTATTGGTTATCCTGTTTGTGGCAAGCACAACCTTGACAGCAGCGTCCGTCCATGCACAGACAACAAACTTATGTGCAGGCGGCGGGCCTCCTATCCCAGTAAAGTCAACGGTGGACACATCAAGAGCATCGACGTACATGAGCTGGTATACACAATAAAAAAAAGGAACCTATGTCAGTTTCAATCATGCTATGGTGAAAAAAAGAAGCTTATGTAGTTTTCTTCAGTCATCAAGTTGAAGAGAATGAAGAGAATGGATATGCCATCTATCTATATTAGTCACCAGCATGCTTGTGTTGGCAGTTGCCATCTTCTTATGCTGGTAGTTGCCATGCATATTGTATAAGAGATAATGAATGTATGAAATGAAACAATTTTTGTGTTGTTGAAAAATGCTGATATACACAATAAGAAAGGAATCTATGTCAGTTGCAATCGTGCTATGGTGAAAAGGAAGCTTATGTAGTTTCCTTGAGTCATCAAGTTAAAGAGAATGAAGAAAAATATTTGCCATCTCTTTGTTAGTTGCCATCATGCTTGGTTGACAGTTGCCATCTTGTTGTGCTGGTAGCCACCACCACCTCAGCATCATGGTTGCCATGCAGATTGTATAAAAAAAGATTGAATGTATGAAATGAACACTTTTTTGTGTTGTTGAAAAATGCTATTGCCTTGTAGGCAGCAACTACAGTTGTCATGGATTAAACAAAAGTCACTTTCACATGTAAAAGGATTCACATAAAAAATGAAACAAAGGGTTGCCATGTACGATCTTGTGCGGTTGCCATGCACGATCTTGTATGGTTCACACTTATCAACCACTGTGATGTTGATTTAGGAAAAATCATTGAACCGTGATAAGAGCATTTGCAAAAGAGTGGGGGAAAATACCATTAGGTGCAAGCGACAACCCTTCTGGTACATCTTGGTTGAGAATGCATCATGCAGGAAGTCAGCGATGAATTTACACCAATTCATTTTCTTCACGTCTTTTAGCTTCGCCTGCACAACACAAATTTCAGGACAACAAAAGTTGCCACATCAGCATTCAAATGAAAACATCAAAAAACTGGCAGTGACTAGCTTCCAGATGACATCAAAATCAAAAAAAAATGAAGGGAACAAAGAAGTTAAGAAAGAGCATTCACCAGGATGGGGAAGCACTTGTTGCTTGGGGGAAGAGACGTGGTAGGCGCAAAGACAGCGGAGATCAAGTACATGAGCAGCTTCATCTTAAATACCTCGCCATGGGTTGTCATGCCCTCCAGCAAAGTTGCGAGCGTAGTCGTATTCGACATGGTTGACATCCCAGGAAACAAACAGGGGAACAAGGCTTCCTCAATCACCTCATACGGGACTTTGATTTCTCCACGGGGCACACCCAAAGTGCAGAACACCGAATCCTCATCCAAAGGCAGTCTTCCCCATCTCGGAATCACAAATTATCTGGAGGCAGGATCATAAATCTCACCGAGCCAGTCGCATACAGGGTTCACTAGGTTCTTGCAGCAAATATCCTTCAGAGCCTACATCCCCATGGCATTGGCAGCTCCCTTCTGCTCATCAGTAAATCCATCATTCAAAATGGTCAGGCGTTCTTGCGAAGCTTTATTGTGATGACGTTTCTTCTTCTGCATAACAAAAAATGGATCATTTGTTGCCATGTTCAATGTCATGAAAAATTTAGTTCTAACCGAAGATTGAAAACACAATGTGACATTGAAAACATATGGGGGTGGAAAGTTAGCTCTTCGCCATCTTTTGCCTGACCAGTCATGTGATTCTGTTGCGGTGCATCCATGAAGTCATCATCATCATCTTGATGGTCGCCATGAGCCATTGTGCTACGATAAGAACAAAACACACGTTAGAATGAAATGAAAACACATCCGACGGATATGAAAAGAAATGCATAAAGTAAAATATTCACTGGATATCATCGATGAACAAAAATGAAAGCTCCATGGTTACCCCAAAGTTTAAGCATCTGAAGAGGGCAGTAATTGCCATGTGCTGAACATGCACAAAAAGGCAGAACAGTAGTCAAATGGAAGAGCAATTGCAGAAACATGGCAACTGGACGTGTATGTGTTTCTCAAGGAAGCAGTTGCTAGCTAGCATGATCTACTTGCCATTTTGGCTCCAATTAAAGTGGCAAAATGAGGCAGAGCATAGGAACACCCACCCCCTAGGATTGTCCAACAAGAGATGTGGCAACTAACACATTGGCTTCATAAAAAATGTACAGAACACATCTTCTAGGTTTGAGCTGCCATGTTAAACACAAGGCACTCCAAAAAAGGGCACACAACTTCCACTGTACAACATGTAATAAGGCCACTCACACCCTGGCATCACATAAAAATGAGTTGCCATGCATTCACAAGCAGCAAATGTACTATGTTCAAAGTTGCCGTGTCAAACACAAGGCATTTGAAAAAAAGGCAGACAACTTCCACTACACAACATGTAATGTGGCAACTCACACCCTGGCCTCACATAAAAATGAGTTGCCATGTAGTGCAGTCAAGAAACATTCAGGTATCACAAGCCAGCATGGCAAACTCAAACTGAGTCTATTGTACAATGAATGTGCCATTGTCCTGGATATGGCATGGCAACACACATAGTGTGCTCACAAAAATTAGTTGCCACATGGAAAGCATAATCGTGGCAAAACTGACACGAATTTTCAGGAAATTAGTCGCCATTAGTGATGATAGTGTCATGGTAATAGACATAGTGTGCTCACAAATATTAGTTGCCACATGTAAAGCATATTCATGGCAACTAACACACTTGATCACGAAACTAGTCACCATTAGTGATGATAGTGGCGTGGCAACAACATAGTGTGTTCACAAAATTAGTTGCCACATGAAAAGCATATTCGTGGCAATTGACACAGTTGATCAGGAAATTAGTTGCCATCAGTGATGACAGTTGTTGAAAATGCCATGGCTGCCATTTTCCTACACTTTGAAATGCAACTAACTAGATCTAGGGTTCATTCGCAACTATCATACCTTGAAATTTAACAAACAAAATACTCCCTACACTGATGGCCATAGCATTTCGAGGCAAATCATAACTAACATCTGGAAAAATCGCCCGCTCAATCGCAAGGCAAAACAACGGATTAGGCTGTGGACGGGGACGGGGACGAATTTGGCCCACACCGGCATGACTGTCGCGGCGGCGGCGACAAAACTGCGCAATGCCACCCTAGATGGCAAGCACGCGACTCCAACGCCGACGGGGAAGCCGGAGCACCACGAATCGGCCGGAATCTCGACGAAACTCGAGCGGAAATTGACAAAAAAGGGAGGGGGCACAAAATCGCAGGCAGGAAATGTGAGCACGAGAGGGAGCCTTACCTTCAATCTGCGGCTCTCCGGCGACAACGCTCCGGTCCGGCGAGCCCCACCAACGGCCGCGAATACAGTCGAATCTTCCGCCGCCGCCTTCTCCTCTCGGTTTCTCCTCGCAATCGAATGCAACTGGTGTGAAAGGGGTGGGTTGGGGAGTAATGAATGGGGAGGGGAGTAATGAATGGGGAGGGGAGTAAACTAAACTGCGAGGGGAGAGCAAAGTGGCGAGATGTGGGAGACGACAACCGAAGACGGGCGTGGCATGCGGGCGTGACGACAGTTCCACCGTACGCCCCGACTCGCAATCGCTGATTCGGTACGAAAACGGCATGCGGGCGAACTCTCTTACATGCCACACATGCGACTTCTCCTACGTGGCACACAAAATCAACAACTTCTTGCCAAGATTCGTGCAAAAGGGAATCGACGACGATCGACGCGTGTGGGCAAGTTGGCTAACGCCCACACGTGTGGGCGTTAGTGTTTCCGAAAAATTATGCCACTCTAGATTTTGACATTTCACTTTTGCCACTCTTAGTTTTTGATAATTGTCACAATTGTCATTCTGTGGCAAATGAAAAATAATTTCATTTCATTTTTGCCACTCTTAGCTTTTGACAATTATCATAATTGCCACTTCAAAAATTTCCCTTTTGCCACAGGAATGGTAATTGTGATAACTGTCAAAAGCTAAGAGTGACAAAAGTGAAATGTCAAAATCTAGAGTGGCATAAGGAAAATTGGCAAAATCTAGAGTAGCAAAAACAAAATTCCCCCTAAAATTATCTGTAGACCATATGTTAAACTCTCGTGCCAGTTAAAAAGAATATTCTCATACCGCAAAATCAGTTTACAGTATACCTTTTTTTGAGTGTGGTTTACAGTATACTGCAAAATGTATTTACACGTTTCTACAATATGGCATTTGTGTCGCTAGAACACATTCCGTAAAAATCGTTTCAGGTCAGATGTGAAGCTCATTTGTCAATAGTTTAATTTACAACGGGGTCCTCCACAAAGCACCTTCAAAACAAAAACTAAATTACAATTGGGTCCCTGGCCGTCACCACCCACCTTATCTCTAGCCGCCCCCAGGCCGCCCTGTCCCCGTGGTGGTCGTTGCTTCCCCTCCGCCGCAGCAATTGCGGCGCTCGGCTCTCAGCGCTCTACCGTAGTCGGTGCACACACAATCCACGCGTGCGGTGGCCCTCCATGACGCCCAAGCCTCGAACAATGGTGCACGCATGCTCCATGCTTGTGGGGGGCCTCCAAGACGACACGCACACATTCCCCGCACACCCCGGACGACGACGCACGAGCGCGATGTCCTCCATAACACATCACGGACAACAACACGACCCCCATGATGGCCTGGCCTCGAACAATGGCACACACACACTCCACGCTTGTGGTGGCCCTCTAAGACGGCGCGCACACACACTGCGGAAAACGACGCACGAGCACAACGGTCCTCCACAACACATTACAGACAACAGACACGACCCTCCATGATGGCCTAGCCTGGAGCTCAGACAATGGCGCGCACACACTCCACGCACCCCGCGGACGATGATGCACAAGCGCGACTGTGACGCCCGATTCAATCGTACACTAATCATGCACGCAAATGTGTACGATCAAGATCAGGGACTCACGGAAAGATATCACAACACAACTATAAAAGTAAAATAAGTCATACAAGCATCATATTATATGCCAGGGGCCAACGTGTGAAACCCGCAGTCATGCCTATAAAACAAAATAATCAGGTCAACTCAATAGAACAGAAAAACTCATAAACTTTGATGCACAGGTGACAAAAGGTTTAGGATTGGTGTGGAGGACACATGAAAAAAGATAGTAATTACCGGTTCCTTGCTTTGTAGTCGCGACATACTCGATTGGAAAATGGTTGATCTGGACCCTTGAGTTTTCGTAGTGACGGGTCCATGTCTCTTTGAGGTTGTTGATGAAGAATTCAGCATGTGTAGTAAGGTCTGTATCAGCTTCTGAACGCATTGAATCGAGCACCTCAAATCGTTGGTTCTTCAGGTCAAGGCAAATCACATAGTGGTGGCCACACTTGTCATGTGGGTCATGTGGTGCAAGCTCCTGGAACATGGGAAACAATACCTGCAAGTAAAATAACAGGAAAAGAAAAAGCAGATTTCACATCAAAAACAACAATGATGTAGTTGGAAAAATGATATGTAAAGATATTGCCGGATGCAGTAAGAGGTACATGAATGACAAAGCAGCAAGTGACCAAAAAATACGCCTACAGAGAATGTTTATTTGCCATGTGTAATTAAAAGAAGTTGCTGCCCATGTATGAACAAAGTTGCCCAGAATTTTAATTCTAGTTGCCAAATAAGTTGCATTAAAAAAATAGTCAAACTTAGTTTACATGGCAGCTATTGCCACATGAAACATCTGTCACAAAAACAGTATGTAGCCCAAAGTGTGAAGCATAGCTACTAACAAAACATATCATGGGAAAAAAGATGTGCAAACAAGAAGGAACACTCACGCATTTCTTTAGTGTGAGCTTGAAATCACCATGCGTGGCAAAATTCTTCCTCGAGATTTTATGGTGGAAGTCACCATCCCATATTTTGCAGGTCACACTGTACTGCATGATCATTTTGTCGGGACAAATATCCATATGCCTGTTGATGAAGTCAATCCCATACGCAACTACATTATTCGACGTTTTGCCAAGTGGCCTCATAGACTCGGCCAGATCACCAAGACGTACGTCACATCACATTGTATGACTTTGGTTCTGTCCAAACATGAGCTGTATGAAAATGATATAACATGAAAGAATCATGTCTACTAATTAAAAATTAAAAATAAAACGTAAACAAAGCATGGCTGGAAATAGCAAGAGGAAAAAAAATAAGAGAAAAGCAAGTGAGGGGTTATGTGGCGTGGACGTTACACTTTCAACTCCTTCATGTGCTTGCTGCTGGACCTCGCATTTCCAAAACGCTTGACAATATCATACGACTGATTCTGCTCCTTTGTGGCCTTGACTTTGGGCTCATAGTCATCCGCGGGGGGTGCATGAACTACCCTATGCAGCCTCATAGATCCAGGGGTGGCACTTCTAATGGTATCCTCAGATACCGACTCGGCAGGCACTTTAGAAATTGATTGCCCCTGACCCCATGAGGATCTCCTATTCAATGCTTCATCCTCAATCTTACGGTAAGTAGCATCAAGTGACGCCAAAATCTCCTCAGGGGTGGCTGCAAGGATCAAGACAATGGTTTAGGATACTTGGAAACAAATAGGTTATTGTGAAAAAAGGATACATAATATGAAATGTAGGTGCAAAAATAGTGAGTTGCCATGTGGAGACAACTCCAGTTGCCTTGTGTAGTGCACTTCAGTTGCCATGTGGCAACAACTACAGTTGCCAAGTGCATTGAAATGAAGTTGCCATGTTGCAACAACTCCAGTTACCATGTGCTTGGCGAATGGAATTGCAACATGGCAACAAACTATAGGTGCCATGTTGCAGCAACTCCAGCTGCCATGCGCATCAGATCAGATTTTGCCATCACCAGTGTCAAACCAAAAAAAGCTTGTGACAAATGTCAGACTAAAAAAATGTAGAAACCAAAATGGTAAACAAGCAAACAAATGTACCTTGCACTATCTGCAAACTTCACAGCCTTCCTGCCGTCAGCCATTGGCTGCGCCATCATTGGGGCCATGCCTGCTGGGAAAGCAAAGGCAAATGGCATAGGATCTTGCGCCACTGGTTCACCTTGACTGCGATCAATGCCAAGGCTACAGCTCGGTGGGGTGAAGGCCATTGGGTGCCTCTCCTCCCTACCAGCTGGATCGCGAACGAGTTGTCCGGCAGAATCCAGGGGTGACAGATTAACAAACATTTCTGCCTCATCTGTTGTAGTATCATCAGGCTTATTAGTAGGGCAGGGCGCGCTGCCAGTGATATCATCCACAGCTTTCTTGCCAATCTTCTTGTTTGGGCTGTACGGGACACCAATGTTGACTGGGAGCTTAGAAGTGCGCAGATTTAAGCTGGGGTTCTCCACGGTGGTGAGAGACGTAGTCTGCTCCGGACGTTCACCTCCGTCAGTCATGCTCGGCTTGTTGCATGCATTAGTTGTACTCCAGACTTCCATTTTCTCCGTAACATTGCTTCTGGCAGGTGGTGGAAACAGTGTGGAAGCAGGCACATAACCAGAGTCATCTCTACTGCTCCTAGCTACATCTGGTGCATTTCTACTTATGTCTGCAGGTTGCTTGCGGGGGCTACAACACCTAGGTGGAAGACCAGCTCGCGCAACGGTCACCGTAGTATCCTCTGGGCCACCAGAAGCTGGAGCTGTTGTGCCATGAGTCTCACCTGTGGATGGCATCTCATTCTGAATTGTCGCTGCAACCCCTTCTTTTGTGGACGCATAAGTACCAGCAGCCACGCGCTTGGAATCCCTATCAGATGAGCGGGAATCTTCCTTGCCTAGGTTGATATTGGGAGCATCCACTTCAGCACTTGCTGATCGGGTGGCATGGGTCACAGCAACATCCCTCATTGGCAGCAGAGTGGGCAATATCTCAGCAGTCCTGGCAGATACTAACTCATCACTCCGAGATGTATGGATGCCTGTTGTTGTAGCCTGCACATCTGCAACCGGCGGAGATGATCGTCCGCTTGCATTAGAGCTAGTGGGAACAGTGGACGGTGCAGCAGCAGTTTTCTCGACTAGCGCCTCATGAGCATCTGAGTTGCCACTTGTCGACAACTTTGAATGAATGCGTTCGAGTGGATATCTATGGTTCTGCTTGGTCACGCGTGTAGTAGTCTTCTTCACCCTACAAGAAAGCGCATGAAGAGTATGAAAATTTGAACAAAAAACTTGCCATGGTAGTCATCTTTAAAAATGAAAAAATGTGTGATGTGTCAGAGCTGCCATTTGAGAACAAGGTATGGATGAGCACACAAGACAAAAATGTAGGGGATGGAAGCCAGTGGAGAGCTGCTAGTTGCCATATGAGCGAAATAAGAATTGCCATGTGGCATAGTTAGCAATTGCCATGGAGAACAAACAGGAGTTGCCATGCAGCAAAAATGACACGATTGTTCAGGAAATTAGTCGCCATCAGTGATGATAGTGTCATGGCAATAGACATAGTGTGCTCACAAATAGTAGTTGCCACATGTAAAGCATATTCATGGCAACTAACACACTTGATCACGAAATTAGTCGCCATCAGTGATGATAGTGGCATGGCAACAACATTGTGTGTTCACAAAATTAGTTGCCACATGGAAAGCATATTCATGGCAATTGACACAGTTGATCAGGAAATTAGTTGCCATCAATGATGACAGTTGTTGAAAATGCCATGGCTGCCTTTATCCTACACTTTTAAGTGCAACTACCTAGATCTAGGGTTCATTCACAACTATCATACCTTGAAATTTAACAAACAAAATACTCCCTACACTGATGGCCATAGCATTTTGAGGCAAATCATAACTAACATCTGGAAAAATCGCCCGCTGAATCGCAAGGTAAACAACGGATTAGGCTGCAGACGGGGACGGGGATGGATTTGGCCCACATCGGCATGACTGCCGATGCGGCGGTGACAAAACTGCGCAATGCCACCCTAGATGGCAAGCACGCGACTCCACCGCCGACGGGGACGCCGGAGCACCGCGAATCGGCCGGAATCTCGATGAAACTTGAGCGGAAATTGACCAAAAAGGGAGGGGGGGGGTGCAAAATCGCAGACATGAAATGTGAGCATGAGAGGGAGCCTTACCTTCAATCTGCGGCTCTCCGGTGACGACGCTCCGTTCTGGCGAGCCCCACCAACGGCCGCGAATGCGGTCGAATCTTCCGCCGCCGCCGCCGTCGCATTCTCCTCTCGGTTTCTCCTCGCAATCAAATGCAACTGGTGTGAAAGGGGTGGGTTGGGGAGTAATGAATGGGGAGGGGAGTAAACTAAACCGCGAGGGGAGAGCGAAGTGGCGACACGTGGGAGACGACAACCGAAGACGGGCGTGGCGTGCGGGCGCGACGTAAGTTCCACCGCATGCCCCGACTCGCAACCGCTGACTTCGGAACGAAAATGGCGTGTGGGCGAACTCTCTTACATGCCACACATGCGACTTATCCTACGTGGCACACAAAATCAACAGCTTCATGCCAAGATTCGTGCCGAAGGGAATCGACGATGATCGACGCGTGTGGGTGAGTTGGCTAACGCCCACACGTGTGGGCGTTAGTGTTTCCGAAAAATTATGACACTCTAGATTTTGACATTTCACTTTTGCCACTCTTAGTTTTTGATAATTGTCACAATTGTCATTCTGTGGCAAAAGAAAAATAATTTTATTTCATTTTTGCCACTCTTAGCTTTTGACAATTATCATAACTGTCACTTCGAAAATTTCCCTTTTGCCACAGGAATGGTAATTGTTAACTATCAAAAGCTAAGAGTAACAAAAGTGAAATGTCAAAATCTAGAGTGGCATAAGGAAAATTGGCAAAATCTAGAGTGACAAAAACAAAATTTTCCCTAAAATTCTCTGTAGACCATATCTTAAACTCTCGTGCCAGTTAAAAAGAATATTCTCATACCACAAAATCACTTTACAATATACCTTTTTTTGAGTGTGGTTTACAGTATACTGCAAAATGTATTAACACGTTTCTACAATATGGCATTTGTGTCGCCAGAACACATTCCGTAAAAATCCTTTCAGGTCAGATGTGAAGCTCATTTGTCAATAGTTTAATTTACAACAGGGTCCTGCACAAAGCACCTTCAAAACGAAAACTAAATTATAATTGGGTCCCTGGCCGTCACCACCCACCTTATCTCTAGCCGCCCCCAGGCCGCCCTGTCCCCGTGGTGGTCGTCGCTTCCCCTCCGCCGCAGCAATTGCTGTGCTTGGCTCTCAGCGCTCTACCGCAGTCGGCACGCACACAATCCACGCGTGCGGAGGCCCTCCATGACGCCCAAGCCTCGAACAATGGTGCATATACGTTCCATGCTTGTGGGGGCCTCCAAGACGACACACACACATTCCTCGCACACCCCGGACGACGACGCACGAGCGCGATGTCCTCCATAACACATCACGGACAATAGCACGACCCTCCATGATGGCCTGGCCTCGAACAATGGCACACACGCACTTCATGCTGGTGGCCCTCCAAGACGGCGCGCACGCACACTGTGGACAACGACACACGAGCACAACGGTCCTCCACAACACATTACAGACAACAACCACGACCCTCCATGATGGCCTAGCCTCGAGGCTCAAGCAATGGCACGCACACACTCCACGCACCAGGCAGACGATGATGCACAAGCGCGACTGTGACGCCCCCGATTCAATCGTACACTAATCATGCATGCAAATATGTACGATCAAGATTAGGGACTCACGGAAAGATATTACAACACAACTCTAAAAGTAAAATAAGTCATACAATCATCATATTACATGCCAGGGGCCTCGAGGGCTCGAATACAAGTGCTCGAACATAAACGAGTCAGCAGAAGCAACAATATCTGAGTACAGACATAAGTTAAACAAGTTGCCATAAGATGGCTAGCACAAACCGGGATACAGATCGAAAGAGGCGCAAGCCTCATGCTTGGGATCCTCCTAAACTACTCCTGGTCGTTGTCAGCGGCCTGCATGTAGTAGTAGGCACCCCAAGTGTAGTAGGAGTCATCATCGACGGTGGTGCCTGGCTCCTAGGCTCCAACTCTGGTTGTGGCATCCGAGAAGAAGAGGAAAAAGGGGGAAAAGAGGGAGCAAAGCAACTGTGAGTACTCATCCAAAGTACTCGCAAGCAAGGATCTACACTACATATGCATCGGTATATGTTTAAAGAGGCAATATCAGTGGACTGAATTGCAGAATGCCAGAATAAGAGGGGATAGCTAGTCCTATCAAAGACTATGCTTAGGGCAGCCTCCATCTTGCAGCATGTAGAAAAGAGTAGATTGAAGTCCTCCAAGTAGCATCGCATAGCATAATCCTACCCGGTGATCCTCCCCTCATCGCCCTTTGGGAAAGCGATCACCGGGTTGTCTCTGGAACTTGTCTGGGTGTGTTTTATTAAGTGTCCGGTTCTAGTTGTCATAAGGTCAAGGTACAACTCTGGGTCGTCCTTTTACTAAGGGACACGGCTATTCGAATAGATAAACTTCCTTGCAGGGGTGCACCACATTTCCCAACACACTCGATCCCTCTGGCCGGACACACTTTCCTGGGTCATGCCCGGCCTCGGAAGATCAACACGTCGCAACCCTACCTAGGCCTAATAGAGGTCAGCACGCCGGTCTAAATCCTGAGCGCGCAGGGGTCTGAGCCCATCGCCCATTGCACACCTGCATGTTGCGTGGGCGGCCGGAAACAGACCTAGCCTCCCTAATACAAGAGCATGCGTTCTAGACCAATCCGGCGCGCACCGCTTAGTCGCGGATATCTAGAAGGCTTCGGCTGATACCACGACGTCGAGTGCCCATAATTGTTCCCACGTAGTTGGTTAGTGCGTATCAGCCAGTGGCTAGACTCAGATCAAATACCAAGATCTCCTTAAGCGTGTTATTTTGAAGTAACCATGGACGGCGACCAGGGCCAAGCCCACCTCTCACCTAGGTGGTCTCAACCTGCCCTGTTGCTCCGCCACAAAGATTCGCACAGAGGGCCGTCAGGAAAGTATGTCCTTTCAGCCCCCAATTCGTGAATCAACCGCGGGTACTCAACGAGCTGACCTGACTTTACTCACCATCTGAATAGTATGTATGTATGTAAGTATATACCCATGATCACCTCCTGAGTGATCACGGCCCGATAGTATAGCAAGGTAGGCGGACAAGAATGAAGGGCCACATATGATAAACTAGCATCCTATACTAAGCATTTAGGATTGCAGGTAAGGTATCAACAACTGTAGCAACAATGACAGGCTATGCAACAGAATAGGATAAACCGAACATTAACATGCTACACTACTCTAATGCAAGCAGTAGAGGGAAGAATAGGCGATATCTGGTGATCAGGGGGGGGGGGCTTGCCTGGTTGCTCTGGCAAGAAGGAGGGTCGTCAACTCCATAGTTGAACGGGGCAGCAGCGACGTCGGTCTCATAGTCTACCGGAGAGAAGAGGGGGAAGAAACAATAAATACAATGCAAACATAAGCATGACGATGCATGATATGACAATGAGCGGTGCTAGGTGTGCCCTAACGCGACAGTAGGTGGTACCAGCGAAGGAGGTAAACATCCGGGAAAGTATCCCCGATGTTTCGTGTTCTCGGACAGATGAATCGGAGGTGAAATATTGCAGTTTCGCTATGCTAGGGACGCGTGGCTGACGAATGGGTTGCGCCTTCAGATTCGTCTCGTCGTTCTGAGCAACACCCATGTACAAAGTTTTAGTTTTTTCATCCGAGCTAAGATTTAACTTATTTCAAATTTCAAAGTTTTAAATCATTTTTGGAATTAATAGAATTAATTTAATACAAAATTCCATTTATGATGTCATCAAGATGTCAGCATGACGTCAGCGGTCAACTCTGACAGTTGATCTGGTCAACCTGACACGTGGGTCCCACTGTCATTGACTATGATTAACTAAAATAGATTAATTAGTTTAATTAGTGATTAGGTTAGTCTAATCAGGATTAATTAAGTTAATTTAATTAATTAATTAATTAATATTTTTCATTTAATATTCCTTTTTAATTCTTTCTTTATTAAAAAATGTTTAGGGGGGTGGGCCCCCTTGTCATTGGCCCAGTGGGGCCTTAACGGGGCATGGGCGAAACGGGGTAGCGGGCGCCACCGGCGACGGGCGCTGCGGGCTGGCGCCAACGGCCATGGCCACAACCGGAGCAAGGCGGCACGACGAGCAGGATAGCAGGCGGTGGGGCGAGCGGACGCGGCTAGCTGGCGGGTGCTGGCCGCAGCCGGGCCGCACGGGCGGGCACCGGAGCAGGGTCGCATGGGTGGAGGAGGCCGGGGCAGCAGCGCAGCGGTGCAGCGGGGAGCATAGGAGGGGCACGTGATGTGTGTGTGTGTGTGTGGGGGGGGGGGGGGGTTGGCAGCGAGCAAGCAGCAGGGGAGGAGGCGGCCGCGGGTGTTGGCTGGAGCGGGGAGGCTGGTGGGCGCGTCGCGTGGCTGTGGGGTGCGCGCGGGCGCGAGAGGAGGAGAGGCCAGGGGCGGTCGGGCTGCAGCGGGGCTTGGGTGCGGAGCCGCGAGCAGCCGAAGGGTGAGGCCACGCGTGGGGTGCACGAGCGCGCACGGGGGTGCCTGGGCGTGACGGTGTGAGGGTGTGCGCGCGCGTAGGCGGAGCAGTGCGGCTGCAACAGCCAACACGGGGGGAGCAGAGGCGGGGCACAACCCCGAGCGGGCGCATGGCCCCGAGCGGGTGCATAGTGGGATGGCGAGCAGAGTCAGAACGAGCAACGGGGAGCGCGTGGTCGGGGCGCGGGACGAGGTGAGGTTGGGGCCTCACCGTGGGTAGCAGGGGACGGGGCAACAGGGCGCGAGGAGGGCGACGGGGACGATGGCGTTGGAGAGGAAGCAGGACGGCGAGGAGGAGGAGGCAGGCCGGTGAGGACGCGTTCCAGCGACGGCGTCGAGCGGCGGGGCAGGGCTGGGATCAAGCCCCCAAGCCCTGATCCGATTTGGATCGGGGTAAGGAGAGGAGAGAGGTGGGGAGAGTGGGTGAGGGAGTCCTGGACTAGGGGGTGTCCGGATAGCCGAACTATCACCATCGGCCAGACTCCAAGACTATGAAGATACAAGATTGAAGACTTCGTCCCGTGTCCGGATGGGACTTTCCTTGGCGTGGAAGGCAAGGTTGGCGATATGGATATGTAGATCTCCTAACATTGTAACCGACTCTGTGTAACCCTAGCCCTCTCTGGTGTCTATATAAACCGGAGGGTTTTAGTCCGTAGGACGAACAATAATCATACCATAGGCTAGCTTCTAGGGTTTAGCCTCCTTGATCTCGTGGTAGATCTACTCTTGTACTACCCATATCATCAATATTAATCAAGCAGGAGTAGGGTTTTACCTCCACCGAGAGGGCCCGAACCTGGGTAAAAACATCATGTCCCTTGTCTCCTGTTACCATCCGCCTAGATGCATAGTTCGGGACCCCCTACCCAAGATCCGCCAGTTTTGACACCGACATTGGTGCTTTCATTGAGAGTTCCTCTGTGTCGTAACCTATAGGCCCGATGGCTCCTTCGATCATCAACAACAACACGGTCCAGGGTGAGACTTTTCTTCCCGAACAGATCTTCATATTCGGCGGCTTTGCACTGCGGGCCAATTCACTTGGCCATCTGGAGCAGATCGAAAGCTACGCCCCTGGCCATCATGTCAGATTTGGAAGTTTGAACTATACGGCTGACATCCGCGGAGACTTGATCTTCAATGGATTCGAACCACAGCCGAGCGCGCCGCACTGTCACGATGGGCATGATTTAGCTCTGCTGCCGGACAGTGCCCTGGAGGCCGTGCAAGAGTCTGCTCCGACCCTTAGCTCGGAGCCAACTGCGCCGATCGAGGATGGGTGGCTGGACACCGCCTCGGGGGCTGCTACCTGTACGGCGATAGAGCCGAATACCGACCCTGTCCCTTGTGAAGCTCGTGACTCCAAGGTGCCGGACTCCTCTCTGGACCCTGAACCTTCCGCGCCCCTGCCAATCGAATCCGATTGGACGCCGATCATGGAGTGGACCGCTGCGGACATCTTTCAGCACTCGCCTTTTGGCGACATCCTGAATTTGCTAATTGTCTCTCTTTATCAGGAGAGCCCTGGTCGGACTATGGTCAGGACGGCTGGGATGCGGACGATGAAGAAATTCTAAGCCCACCCACCACCCACTTCGTAGCCACTGTCGATGACTTAACCGACATGCTAGACTTCGACTCCGAAGACATCGACAGTATGGACGACGATGTCGGAGACGACCAAGAACCAGCGCCTACAGGGCACTGGAAGGCCACCTCGTCATACGACATATACATGGTGGACATCCCAAAGGATGGGAATGGCGATGGAACAATGGAGGATGACCCCTCCAAGAAACAGCCCAAGCGCCGGCGTGAGCGGTGCCGCTCTAAATCCCGCCACAACAAGAATGGAGATTCCGACATCAGAGACAATAACACCCCGGACAATGCCAAAGACAACCCCCTCCAGCAAGATTCAGCACAGGAGGATAGAGAAACCAGCCCTCATGAGAGAGCGGCAGACAGAGAGGTAGAGGACGATAATTATATGCCTCCCTCCGGAGACGAGGCAAGCCTCGACGACGACGAATTTGTCGTGCCTAAGGATCCCGTCGAACAAGAGCGTTTCAAACGCAGGCTTATGGCCACGGCAAGGAGCCTCAAGAAAAAGCAGCAACAGCTTAGAGCTGACCAAGACTTGCTAGCCGACAGATGGACTGAAGTCCTTGCAGCCGAAGAGCATGAACTTGAATGCCCCTCCAAAAGCTACCCAAAACGCAAGCTGCTACCCCAATTAGAGGAGGAAGCAAATAAACCTATATCACCAGCGCACAATATGGCCGACCGGCCACCTCGTGGCCGCGATAGAGAGGCCTCTAGGCCCTCCACTAAAGCCGCACCCCGGCGTCGCTTGAAAAGCACAAAGCCACGGGGGAATGCGCCGGACTTACGAGACATATTGGAGGATAAGGCAAGACAAACAAGATCGATCTACGGGTCGCGTGGGCGCCCCACCATACGTAACGACAACCGTCACGCCGGATACAGCAATGCCGGCCTGGCCGAACACAGTAGACAAAGCTCGTTTGAGTTGCGTCGTGATATAGCCCAATACAGAGGCGCCGCACACCCACTATGCTTCACAGATGAAGTAATGGACCATCAAATCCCCGAAGGTTTCAAACCCGTAAACATTGAATCCTACGACGGCACAACAGATCCCGCGGTTTGGATCGAAGACTATCTCCTTCATATCCACATGGCCCGCGGTGATGATCTTCACGCCATCAAATACCTCCCACTCAAGCTTAAAGGACCAGCTCGGCATTGGCTCAACAGCTTGCCAGCAGAATCAATTGGGTGTTGGGAGGACCTGGAAGCCGCATTCCTTGATAACTTCCAGGGCACATATGTGCGACCACCAGACGCCGATGACCTAAGCCACATAATTCAGCAGCCAGATGAATCGGCCAGACAATTTTGGACACGGTTCTTAACCAAGAAAAATCAAATCGTCGACTGTCCAGATGCAGAGGCCCTTGCAGCCTTCAAACATAACATCCGCAACGAGTGGCTTGCCCGGCACCTAGGACAGGAAAAGCCAAAATCCATGGCAGCCCTCACATCACTCATGACCCGCTTCTGTGCGGGAGAGGACAGCTGGCTAGCTCGCAGTAACAACCTAACCAAAAACTCTAGTAGTTCGGATACCAAGGACAGCAATGGCAGGTCGCGTCGCAATAAGCACAAGTGCCGCATCAATGGCGATAATACTGAAGATACAGAAGTCAATGCCGGATTCAGAGGCTCTAAACCCGGTCAGCGAAAAAAGCCATTTAAATGAACTACTCCGGGCCCGTCCAATTTGGACCGGATACTCGACCGCTTGTGTCAGATACACGACACCCCCGAAAAGCCAGCCAATCACACCAACAGGGATTGTTGGGTGTTCAAGCAGACAGGCAAGTTAATTGCCGAAAACAATGACAAGGGGCTGCATAGCAAAGACGAGGAGGAGACCCGACCGCCGAACAATAGAGGACAGAAGGGTTTCCCCCCACAAGTGCGGACGGTGAACATGATATACGCAACCCACATACCCAAAAGGGAGCGGAAGCGTGCGCTCAGGGACGTATACGCGATGGAGCCAGTCGCCCCAAAGTTCAACCGTAGTCCTCCTGCCTGATTACTTTTGATCGAAGGGGCCACCCCACTAGCATCCGCCATGGCGGATTCGCCGCATTGGTTTTAGACCCAATTGTCGACTGATTTCACCTCACTAGAGTCCAGATGGACGGCGGCAGCAGCCTCAACCTGCTTTATCAGGATACAGTGTACAAGATGGGCATAGACCCCTCAAGGATTAAACCCATAAAGATGACCTTCAAAGGCGTCATACCAGGTGTAGAGGCCAATTGTACAGGCTCAGTTACACTTGAAGTGGTCTTCAGATCCCCGGATAACTTCCGAAGTGAGGAGTTAATCTTCGACATAGTCCCGTTCCGCAGCGGCTATCATGCACTGCTCGGACGAACCACATTTGCAAAGTTCAATGCGGTGCCGCACTACGCATACCTCAAGCTCAAGATGCCAGGCCCTCGAGGAGTCATTACGGTCAACAGAAACACTGAACGCTCTCTCCAAACAAAGGAGCATACAGCGGCTCTCGCGGCGGAAGTACATAGTAGCCTCTTAAGGCAATTCTCGAGTCCGACTGTTAAGCGACCGGACACCGTCAAGCGTGCCCAGAGTAACCTACAACAAGAACACCTAGAACATTCCGAGCACGCGTAGCAATGCGGCCCCAACCCCAGCCCTCGCGAAATCGCGAGACCAGTACCACGCGTACATCACTACGCTCTGGAGATACCATGGGCATAGGCGGAGGGGCACGACCACGGCATGCCCAGAGTTCGGCTCAACCACCAGGGCTCCCAAATGTGTCATTCTTTTTTTTCTTATTCTCAGGACTCCGTTTTCCAGAAGCCCTGTCCAGCAATAGACTTGCTGAACTCACAATGCAAAAGCCAACGAAGCAGAAAAGCTACGTCGAGTATCCATGTGGTCTCCATTACGAGCATTATACCTGTTTTACATACCATTCCGCAGCCTACCCCTGGAGGGGGACATGTTAAATAGTCAAATCCCTTGCTTATCGCACTATTTGTATCGTTCTGCTTTCATTGCAGTATTTTTTTGAATAAAACAATGCATCGCTTTTTGCCTATCATTGCATTCCTTTTTCTATCTATATATGTTCACTTATGACATGTTGCATCCGTACGCTTTGGTACAGCCAAATACACCAGGGGCTTAAGTTCCCCAGATTATGGTGTGATAAGTCCGAACACTTTCACAAGTGCGGCACCCCGAACTTATAGCATTATATGCATCGGCTCCGAATCATGTCTTGGGTCAATAGTTGGGTTTGCCCGGCTCCCATGTTTTGGTACCTTACATTCCGTTATATCGGCTAAGGTAGCGCTGGGAGAACCACTGCGATTGTGCCCCAGTTGAGCTGGGTCGAGCACCTCAGTGGAGAAAGCTAAAACTGACCGTCATGATAAGGCGAGAGATGGTCGCTGTTCGAGAGGTTTTTTCGAGTCCCTAAAGACTTATGCCGCTTAGAGCGAGGAGCCGGCTTTGTCCGGCCCCAGGTGTGGATAGCGCTCCGAATTCGGTCTTCTGAACACTAGGGGCTTCGCTAAAATTTAAAATTATAGAATTCTATGGCTAAGTGGGAGTGTTCAAGCATTATAAGTCCGGTTGCCTCGTTCGTTGTCTTGAGCGCCTCCCTAGAAGGACCCAAAAATGGGAACAAGAGTGCTCAAGTTTATCCCGAACACCCCAACACTCGTGGCATGGGTGCTGAAGCCAACAACTTGCCATCTCTCAGATTTGATAAACGGCCACACAGAAGGTAATATTTTAAATTAACAAGCGTTGCTTAGCGCATATGAACAAAGTTTTCAGCGCACAGGATAACAAAATGCGAGTCTACTAAAAAATTACATCTTTGGAGCATTCGCCCGCTATAAGGCGGGCACCCTTTAGGACACCCTTATAGTACATCTCGGGCATGCGATACTCCTTGCCCGGCGGTGGCGCGTCCGTCACAAGCTTCTCGACGTCCATCCTGCCCCAGTGCACTTTAGCACGGGCAAGGGCCCGACGGGCACCTTTAATGCAGGCGGAGTGCTTGATGACTTCAACCCATGCACAGGCGTCCACCAGCCGCCGCACCAGACCGAAGTAGCTCCCAGGCATGGCTTCTTTGGGCCACAACCGAACTATGAGGCCCTTCATGGCCTGTTCGGCCACCTTGTGGAGCTCGACCAACTGCTTCGGCTGGTCGCTCAGGGGCACCGGATGTCCGGCCTCAACATACTGAGACCAGAATACCTTCTCCGTCGAGCTCCCCTCCTCGGCCCGGTAAAATGCGGCAGCATCGGACACACTGCAGGGCAGATCTGCGAATGCTCCTGGAGAGCTCCGGATTCGGGTAAGTAACAAGTAATTCACTTTCACGTGCTTGCTTTGCATGAAGAATGCCTTACCCGCCGCTATCTTCTTTATCGCCTCAATCTCCTGGAGGGCTTTTTGGGCTTCGGCCTTGGCGGCTTTGGCACTCTCAAGAGCCGAGGTGAGCTCAGACTCTCGAGTCTTCGAGTCACGCTCCAAATTCTCGTGTTTTTCCACGAGAACCTGGAGCTCTTGCCGCACCTCCGCCACCCGCGCCTCCTGCTTCTCTCGCTCGGTGCGTTCCGCGGCCGCATTGCGTTTGGCCTCGGACACCGCTTCCTTCAGGGTCGCCACCTTGTTCGTAGCCCCTGCAATACCCACGTTATTCCTGTCATTTTTTGCAACCAAATCCTTTTCTATAAGGTATAACTTTAATAAGGTATTACTTACCTTCCTTGTCCTCGAGCTGCTTCTTGGCACGGCCGAGCTCGTTCTCGGACCGCTCGAGGCTCTGCTTCAATGCATTGACCTCCACAGTCAGTGCGGCAGAGGTCAGCAGCGCAACCTACATTCCCATATTGACATACTTATGTTAGACTCCTGCGTATATCTTAGTAGATCCTCAGTGGCTTTTCTTTCCGAACACCAAACTGAGCATCAGGGGCTACTGTCTATGCGGTACTATTTTTACATATCTTAAATTACTTACCTCAAAGCCTGTTAGAAGGCTGGTACAGGCTTCAGTCGGCCCGCTCTTGGCGGACTGAACTTTCTGGATCACCGCACTCATAACAGTGCGGTGCTCCTCGTCGATGGAAGTGCCGTTGAGCGCCTCCAGCAAATTATCCGGCGCCTTCGGTTGGATGGAGGCCACCGGCGTTGCAGTCTTGCCCTTCTTACGAAGGGCCCGCCCGCCGGACTTCGAAACCATTGTAGGTTCTGGTACGGAGTCCGGCACAGGGCCAGACTTAGAACCCTCGGGGGTTCCGCCCTCTTTTCTCCCAGAGTCCGAAAGGTCGCCTTGCGGCGCTTGACCTCCTCCTCATAGCTGGGCCCCTTCTGGGACCCCACCTCGGCATTGTCTACATCGCGGGGGGAGGAGGCGGTCGGAAGTGAAGCGCTATTCACATCCGACGAACCCAGGGACCCGCTCGACGAAGCGGGGAGATTGTCCTTGGGCGGGCTGCATGGTTGTATTCGGCGTTAGAAGACACTATGTGACAAAAGAGAAATCATGAGTTATTATGGGATCCGGACACTTACGATCTCGCCAGGGGCTTGGCCCTCGAAGGCCACTCCTCTTCGCCGTCGTCGGCGTTGGTGGAACAGTCCGGAGGAATGGTCCTTCCCTTCTTGGACCCTTCGGCCTCCCCCGTTGGGGAAGCCTTCCTCTTCTTCTCTCCCCCCGCTGGGGGAGAGGCCTCCTTTTTCTCCTCCTCTTCTTCGTGGGAGGAGTCCGCCTCGGAGTCATCGGACGATGAGTCCGATAACACCTGGCGCCGGGAACTCCTCCGAGTTCCCGTGGCCTTCTTCTTGGCCTTCTTCTCCGGCACCACGTAAGGCGCCGGAACCAGCAGCCCCGTTAATCAGGCGTCCGCTGGGTCTTATGGTAAGGGAGCTGGACAGTTAACCTGCCCGGACGTCTTCTGCCAGGCCTGTTAAAGGTAAATGGAGTTTAGATCCCGCATAGAGTCAAACTATGGAAAACAAGCATCCCGTAAAGGGTAAAATAGCTTACCTCACCGGCTTAATGCTGCGAGCTGAATCCGCGATCTTCGGAAGCGGATGCGGGAGCCTCGGCGCCCTTGAACAGCACCCTCCAGGCATCTTCGTACGTAGTGTCAAAGAGCCTGCTCAAGGTCTGGTGCTGTGCCGGATCGAACTCCCACAAGTTGAAGGCCCGTTGTTGGCACGGGAGAATCCGGCGGATGAGCATGACCTGGACTATGTTGACAAGCTTGAGCTTCTTGTTCACCAGGGTTTGGACACATGATTGAAGTCCGGTTAGCTCCTCCGAATCACCCCATTTCAGGCCCTTCTCTTTCCAGGAGGTGAGCCATGTGGGGATGCCAGATCTGAATTCGGGGGCCGCTGCCCATTCAGGGTCACGTGGCTCGGTGATGTAGAACCACCCCGATTGCCACCCTTTGATGGTTTCCACGAAGGCGCCCTCGAGCCATGTGACGTTGGGCATCTTGCCCACCATGGCGCCTCCGCACTCCGCTTGGCGGCCGCCCACTACCTTCAGCTTGACATTAAAAGTCTTCAGCCATAAGCCGAAGTGGGGCTGGATGCAGAGGAAGGCCTCGCACACGACGATGAACGCCGAGATGTTGAGGATGAAATTCAGGGCCAGATCATGGAAATCCAGGCCATAGTAGAACATGAGCCCCTGGACAAATGGGTGGAGTGGGAAGCCCAGTCCGCGGAGGAAATGGGGAAGGAACACCACCCTCTCGTGGGGCCTGGGGGTGGGGATGAGCTGCCCCTCGTCGGGGAGCTGATGCACAATGTCGCTGGACAAGTATCCGGCCTTGCGCATCCTTTTGATGTGCCCCTCCATGACGGAGAAGGCCATCCACTTGCCTCCCGCTCCGGACATGGTTGGAGAAGGTCGAGGCGAGATGTGAGGACTTGGGCGTTGGAGCTTGAGTGCGCGGAGATGGATAAGCACAGGAGGAAGAAGGCGTAGGTAAAAAGGTGGATCCTTACCCCCTTATATGGGCGGACAAAGCTATGCGTCCCACCAGCCTGGTAAAACTCGCTTATCTCCCAAGCGCCGCAATCAATGGTGCGGTTGGGTTACCCACGCCCATATTGATGAGAATCCCGGAATACGGGGACATGATCTCTGCTTCGACAAGACGTGCCAAGGAAACCGCTTCGCTAAACGCACTGAGGTGGGACCATAAAAACAATTCAAACAAGGGCTTGGCCGTGGTGTGACGTCATGCCACAAGATACGTCAGCATATTGAACTTGTGTAAATATTATTCTCTCTACGGTGGTATGTGGAACTTATTTTGCAGAGCCGGACACTATCCCGGTGTTCAAAATCTTCTATGAATTATTCGAAGGATGAACCCGCCTTGCAATGCCGAAGACAATATGCGTGCTGGACTCATCGTCATTGAATCCTGGTTCAGGGGCTACTGAGGGAGTCCTGGACTAGGGGGTGTCCGGATAGCCGAACTATCACCATCGGCCGGACTCCAAGACTATGAAGATACAAGATTGAAGACTTCATCCCGTGTTCGGATGGGACTTTCCTTGGCGTGGAAGGCAAGCTTGGCGATACGGATATGTAGATCTCCTACCATTGTAACCGACTCTGTGTAACCCTAGCCCTCTCCGGTGTCTATATAAACCGGAGGGTTTTAGTCCGTAGGACGAACAACAATCATACCATAGGCTAGCTTCTAGGGTTTAGCCTCCTTGATCTCGTGGTAGATCTACTCTTGTACTACCCATATCATCAATATTAATCAAGCAGGAGTAGGGTTTTACCTCCAGCGAGAGGGCCCGAACCTGGGTAAAAACATCGTGTCCCTTGTCTCCTGTTACCATCCGCCTAGACGCACAGTTCGGGACCCCCTACCCGAGATCCGCCGGTTTTGACACCGACAGTGGGGGAGTGGGGCGACAGGGGAGGGGTTAGGGTTTCGGAGGGAGTGGGGATAAGGGAGTGGGGGTAGGTTGGCTGGTCGGGCCAGGGTCGGCCAGCTGGGCCGTCTGGCCCAGTTGGCCAGGGGGCCTCTTTCTTTCTTTTTTTGTTTTGTCCTTTTTTTCCTTTTTCTTTATTTTCTTTTCTGTTTTAATTCATTTTAAGTTTTTAGTTTTTTTATAAAAGCATGGTTCCCTCACCATAAATACATAGGCATATAATTACACACCCTGAACATTTTAGTTTAACATTTTAAAAACTTTTGATGTTTGACAAAAACTCAATTCTGAATCTGAATCATTTGAACTAACGCGGGATTAGCAACAGTAATCGGGGTGACATGGCATCGTTAACGTGGGATTACTGTAGCATGATTATTTGGGCGTTACAAATCTCCTCCACTACAAGAAATCTCGTCCCGGGATTTAAGAGGTAGAAGGAAATAGTGCGGGGTACTCTTCACGCAGACGATCCTCACGTTCCCAAGTGGCTTCATCTTCAGAATGGTGCGACCACTGGACTTTGAGGAACTTGATCGCCTTCTGATGTGTGCGGCGTTCAGCTTGGTCGAGAATGCAAACCAGATGCTCTTTATAGGAGAGGTCTTGTTGCAACTCGAGCACTTCATGATCCACTGCTCGGATTGGGTCCTTGAAGCAGCGACGGAGTTGTGACACGTGGAACACATCGTGAACCTGAGAAAGGTTCGGCGGGAGCTCCAGTTGGTATGCCACTTTTCCATGTCTTTCCAGAATAGTGAAAGGACCAATATAGCGAGGAGCTAGCTTGCCCTTGATCCCGAAGAGCACCCTTCATTGGTGTGACTCGAAGATAAGCCTTTTCGCCAGGTTGATAGACCATGTCCTTATGATGACGGTCATACTGACTCTTCTGACGTGACTGAGCAGTCTTGAGATTCTCGCGAATAACGCAGACTTGTTCTTCGGCATGTTGGATAATATCCGGACCGAAGAGTGGACGTTCCCCAGTTTCTGACTAGTTTAGAGGGGTTCGGCACTTCTGTCCATATAACACTTCGAAGCAGGTCATCTTCAGACTAGCTTGATAGCTATTATTATAGGAGAACTCAGCATACGGGAGATATTCCTCCCATTTCTTGCCGAAGGAAATGACACAAGATCGAAGCATGTCTTCGAGAACTTGGTTGACGCGTTCAACTTGCCCTTGCGACTGAGGATGAAAAGTAGTGCTGAAAGACAAATGAGTCCCCACAACTTCGTGGAAACTTGCCCAGAATCTTGAAGTGAATAAACTGCCACGGTCTGAATTGATAACTAGTGGAATACCATGTAATGAGACAATTCTAGACATGTAGAGGGTTGCCAGCTGACTAGCAGTGATAGTTTCTTTGACAGCGAGAAAATGCGCAACTTTAGAAAGCCGGCCAATGACGACAAGAATAACATCATTACCTTTCTGCGATTTGGTAAATCCAGTGACGAAGCCCATTTCAACATGGTCCCATTTCCATTCAGGAATAGAGATAGGTTGCAGAGTTCCAGCAGGCCTTTGATGCTCTACTTTGATATGACGGCAAACGTCACACTCAGCAACTTAACGAGCAATGTCTTGCTTCATATTAGACCACCAGAATCTCTGACGAATGTCTTGGTACATCTTGGTGCTACTGGGATGAATAGACAAAGGTGTATCAGAGCTTCTTTCATGACCTCCTGAGTCTTATCCAGGTTATCTTTTGAAGGGACCATTGGGCGACCTTTAAAGAACAAAGTGCCAGTATCATCAATAGTGAAGAACGAGCACTTTCCTTCTTCAAGGTAGCGCTTAATCTTGTGGGCTTGAGAGTCATACTTCTGCAGCATCTTGATGCTTTCCACGAGATCTGGTATAGCAATCAGGGTATTGATAGAACCCTAGGAAACAACATGGAGGTTCATTTTGCGGCTCTCAGGAGGAGGGGGAGCGAGAGCACCAGGAGGAACAATATGGAGGTTCAGCTTTCTGAATTCTTCAACAAGCGAGGGCTGGACTTTGTGAACATGCAGGTGGTTGCAATATGACTTGCGGCTTAGGGCATCATCCATTACACTAGCCTTACCTGGGGTATACGAAATACCCAAGTTAAAATCTACAACAGTCTCCATCCATCTCTGCTGACGGGGGTCCAGGTCTGGCTGAGTAAATAGATACTTCAGACTTTGGTGGTCGATGAAGATCTCGCAATGATTACCAAGAAGGTAATGTCGCCATTGTTTCAGTGCATGTATAACAGCAGCAAGCTCGAGGTCATGAACTGGATAGTTCTCTTCGTGAGGGCGCAATTGATGAGAGGCATAAGCAATCACTTTACGCTCTTGCATTAGGACAACGCCTAGACCTTGACGTGAAGCATCACAATAAATTATGAAGTCCTTCTTAGTATGTGGAGGAGCAAGAACTGGGGCAGAAGTCAACTTGTCTTTGAGCGCCCGGAAACTTTCCTTACACTTTTCTGTCCACTCAAACTTGACGCCCTTATGCAACATGTTAGTCAGAGGTCTAGCAATCTTGGAGAAGTTCTCGATGAATCGATGGCAATAGCTGGTGAGGGAGTCCTGGACTAGGGGGTGTCCGGATAGCCAAACTATCACCATCGGCCGGACTCCAAGACTATGAAGATACAAGATTGAAGACTTCGTCCCGTGTCCGGATGGGACTTTCCTTAGCGTGGAAGGCAAGCTTGGCGATACGGATATGTAGATCTCCTACCATTGTAACCGACTCTGTGTAACCCCAGCCCTCTCCGGTGTCTATATAAACCGGAGGGTTTTAGTCCGTAGGACGAACAACAATCATACCATAGGCTAGCTTCTAGGGTTTAGCCTCCTTGATCTCGTGGTAGATCTACTCTTGTACTACCCATATCATCAATATTAATCAAGCAGGAGTAGGGTTTTACCTCCACCGAGAGGGCCCGAACCTGGGTAAAAACATCGTGTCCCTTGTCTCCTGTTACCATCCGCCTAGACGCACAGTTCGGGACCCCCTACCCGAGATCCGCCGGTGTTGACACTGACATTGGTGCTTTCATTGAGAGTTCCTCTATGTCGTCACCTATAGGCCTGATGGCTCCTTCGATCATCATCAACAACGCGGTCCAGGGTGAGACTTTTCTCCCCGGACAGATCTTCGTATTCAGCGGCTTTGCACTACGGGCCGATTCACTTGGCCATCTGGAGCAGATCGAAAGCTACGCCCCTGGCCATCAGGTCAGATTTGGAAGTTTGAACTACACGGCTGACATCCGCGGAGACTTGATCTTCGACAGATTCGAGCCATAGCCAAGCGCGCCGCACTGTCACGATGGGCATGATCTAGCTCTCCCGCCGGACAGTGCCTTGGAGGCCGCACAAGTGTCCGCTCTGACCCTTAGCTCGGAGCCGACTGCGCCGATCGAGGACGGGTGGCTGGACACCGCCTCGGGGGCTGTTACCTCTACGACGATAGAGCCGAATACCAATCCTATCCTTCATGAAGCTCGTGACTCCGAGGTGCCGGACTCCTCTTCGGACTCTGAACCTTCCGCGCCCCTGCCAATCGAATCCGATTGGGCGCCGATCATGGAGTTCACTGCCGCGGACATCTTTCAGCACTCGCCCTTTGGCGACATCCTGAATTCACTAAAGTCTCTCTCTTTATCAAGAGAGCCCTGGCTGGACTATGGTCAGGAAGGCTGGGATACGTATGACGAAGAAATTCAACGCCCACCCACCACCCGCTTTGTAGCCTCTGTCGATGATTTAACCGACATGATCGACTTTGACTCCGAAGACATCGATGGTATGGATGACGATGCCGGAGACGACCAAGAACCAGTGCCTACAGGGCACTGGAAGGACACCTCAACTCACGATGTATATATGGTGGATACACCTAAAGGAAGCGATAACAAGGAACAACGGGACACTATGAAGGATAATTCCCTCAAAAAGCAGTCAAAACGGCGACGTAAGCGCCGCTCAAAGTCCCGCCTTGACAAAGACATCATGCATACAGACCCAGCCATAGAGCAGGGCGAACCGGTGGACGACGAACATGCCCTCGAGCAACCATCCGAACAGGATAACTTGGATAAACAATCCGTCCCCGGCAAAGATAACAGTCTGGACGATCTCACGCCGGACACATCGTTGGAGCAGAAGAACCTCCACAAAAGGCGGCACCACTGCACGTAGTCTCAAGAAGCAGAAACGGAAGCTCAAAACAGCGGAAGACACACTCAGAATGAGATGGAGCAAAGTACTCAACACCGCAGACAAATACGGCGATAGTCGCCAAACAAATAGCTACCCTAAGCGCAAACTACTGCCCAAATTTGACGAGGAGGCCGTAGAGCCCCCACGATCAAAGAACAAAGAGGCCGCCCGGTCGGATAGACGACCACATGGCAAACATAGAGCAGCAAGCGGCACCGCACACAAGCCGGCACGCGACCCGCATAAGGATCCGCACCTAAAGGATGGCCCAGTCAGGTCTATCTATGGGCCAAGAAAGCAAGCTCTAGAAAGCAATACAACACGTCGAGTATTTGAACATCACGGCACACCCAAATACAGGGGCACCGCACACCCCCTATGTTTCACCGATGAGGTTTTGGATCATGAATTTCCAGCGGGATTCAAGCCCGTAAACATAGAGGCATACGACGGAACAACAGACCCTGGAGTCTGGATTGAGGATTACATCCTACACATACACATGGCTAGAGGAGATGACCTCCACGCCATAAAATACTTACCCCTCAAGCTCAAAGGGCCAGCCCGACATTGGCTCAAAAGCCTCCCAAAAAATACCATTGGAAGTTGGGAAGAGCTCGAGGATTCATTTCGGGCAAATTTTCAGGGGACTTATGTCCGCCCTTCGGATGTAGATGATTTAAGTCACATAACTCAACAGCCCGGAGAGTCAGCTCGCAAATTCTGGAACAGGTTCCTCACCAAAAAGAACCAAATAGTCGACTGTCTGGACGCTGAAGCCTTAGCAGCTTTCAAACATAATGTCCGAGACGAATGGCTCGCCAGACACCTCGGCCAGGAAAAGCCAAGAACAATGGCCGCATTAACAAGCCTCATGACCCGCTTTTGCGCGGGAGAGGATAGCTGGCTGGCAAGATGCAGTACCAGCGACCCAAGTACGTCCGAAGTCAGGGATGGAAATGGGAAACCACGACGCAACAAGGACCAGCGCCGGACTAAGGGAAATGGTCCGAAGAGCACGACAGTCAACGCCGGATTCAAAAGCTCTCGGCAGAACAACAAAAAACTGCCTCTCAAGGACAACAACGACGAGCTAGCCAACCTAAACAAAATCTTGGACAAGATATGCCAAATCCATAGTACCTCCGGGAAGCCTGCAAACCACACCCACAGAGATTGTTGTGTCTTCAAACAGTCTGGCCGACTTAATGCCGAACACAAGGGGCTCGACACACCAAGTGAGGACAATGACGAACCCCACAAGCAGAGCACCGGAAAACAAAGGAATTTCCCACAAGAGGTCAAAACAGTAAACTCACTTCAAGTGACAACAGGAAAAAATAGAGCGGCGCCCATTAAAGTACGCGCCGCACGGTCCACCCCAATGGAGTCCCGACACTGGATGTCAAAACCAATCACTTTCGACCATCAGGATTACTCCGGAAGTATCCGGAACGTAGGATGGACTGCTTTGATATTAGATCCTGTAATCGACGGACTACAATTTACACAAGTCCTAATGGACGGCGGCAGTGATCTAAACCTGCTATATCAGGACACAATCCGCAGAATGGGGATAGACCCAACCAAAATTCGCCATAGCAACACTTCCTTTAAAGGAGTGATGCCAGGCCCATATGCCCATTGTACGGGCTCTCTACTGCTAGAAGTTGTGTTCGGCTCATCCGACAACTTCCGTCGCGAAAAGTTAGTCTTCCACATCGCCCCATTTAAAAGTAGCTATCAAGCACTATTGGGACGCGAAGCTTTCGCCCGCTTTAACACAATACCGCATTACGCGTCTCTTACACTTAAAATGCCCGGTCCACGTGGCATCATCTCATTAAAGGGAAGCTTCGAGTGTTCCTCGAATATGGAAGAACGTGAGACTGCCTTGACAGCCACACACTAATCCGGCTTTGCCGATCAAAGCACCTAAACAGGTCATTCAGATCCCGGACACGGTTAGGCGAGTCCGGCATAAATAAACAAGGGGCTTACTAGCCGCGCCCCCCCTTATAAGGGGCTGCACGCATGTACAATAAGAGACAATAAAGCTGAATTTTATTCATTTTTTGAATCATACTTTGTTTATACATTTTTCGCACGATCCTTTTTTACAACTAAGTTCTTCTCTTTTACAGATGAACACCATGCTACACCCGTCCAGGATATGGCACAACGGAGATACAGGCGTAGACGTGCAGTAGGGACCCGTTGCAAGGATTCTTTTCAGATTAAGACCCTGCGTAAACCTTTTTTACTGTCTCTTGTTGATACGCATCCCCCGGTTTCTTATTATAACCGAGGAGGAGGCTGGTGTTTTGGCATCGGCCGCGTTAGAATTTTTTGCGCGTACCTAGATACTAGGGGCTTAGGGCATTGTTCTACCCGTTTTCATAAAGACCGAATACCTTAGGGAGTGTTCGGCGTCTCGAGTTAGACCGTATATGCATCAGCTCCGAATCATGTCTTTGGTCAAATGTTGGGTTTGCCCGGCTCTTGTGTTTTGCTGCCTTACGTTCCGCTCTATCGGCTAACGTGGCACCAGGAGAACTACTGCAATTGTGCCCCGGTTCGTCCAGGTGAGCACCTCAGTAGAGAAAGCCGAAAACTGACTGTCATGATATAGCGAGAGACTGGTCAACCACTCGACCGACCACCGGAATGTTTAGAATTCCTCCGCTTTAATGAAGGACCGTTTCCCGGTCAGGCACATACGCGCCCCGAATTCGGAGAGCGCGGTGCCCCTAGGGGCTATATAGTAGCCCCACCATCGAACTCCTATGGCTAAGTGAAAGTGATAAAGCATTATAGTCCGGTTGCCTAGTTTGCTATGCTATCATCTCCTTCACAGGACCAAGATATTGGATTAAGTGTGAAAATGCGCTTTTTTTGCAAACACCCCCGCACTATGTGCGTGGGGGCTGAAGCCGAAGACTGCCATCTTTCAGGTTATATATACATATACATTAACGGCCGCACAAGAGGTATTTCAATACTTGAACGCACAAGTATAAAAAGCCCTTATATTATATGTGAAACATGGTTTCACAAATCATACATGTCATTTGAACATAACATTCTTCAAGCACTGCGTCTCTATTAAACGAGCGCCCTGCAGGACTTCCTCAAAATAGTGCTCGGCAGGTACTCGGCTTCTGTCCGAATCCTGGGATGCAACGTCGGTGGCCTTCATCTCTGCCCAGTATGTTTTGACACGGGCAAGAGCCATCCGTGCACCCTCTATGCATGCCGACCGTTTCATTGCATCGATATGCGGCACCGCATCAAGGAACTGTTGCACCAAGCCAAAATAACTCTTCGGCTCGGGCCTTTTCGGCCACAAATGAGTCACGACATCCTTCATGGCAAGTCCGGACAACCTATTCAGCTCAGCCCATTCGGCTAACCGACCGGTTAATGGAAGTGGATGCTCTGTACTATGGAACTGCGACTAAAAAAGCTCTTCCATTCCGTGATCCTTTTGGCCTGGGAAGTGTGCAACCGCGTCTGCAGCACTCGCCGCCAAATCCAGATAAGCATCCTCCGCACCCCACAGCTGGCCCAACTGAGCATACTTCGGATCCGTGAACTTCCTCCGCAGCAGAAAGGGCTTTCCAGCCACGATATCCCCGGCTTGACATAGCTCCTCCTTTATAGCTCTCATCGCGAAGCGGGCATCCTTGGCTTCGGCGGTGGCCTTCTTCAGGTCCTCTTGCTCCGCTCGGCGTTCTTTTTCAAGAAACTCGCAGCGGTCGATAGCATTCTTCAGCTTCACAGACATCTCGGCCATTTCCTCCCTGCTTCGGTAGTGAGCAGCCTGTTCGGCTTTTAGCTCTTTGGCCGCCTTCAAGGCAGCCGCATTACTTTTTCTGGCTTGCTCCTTGGCTCGGGCAAGCTCCGCCCGAAGGTCCTCCATAGCATCGGCACCATCTGCATTAAGCATACATGTTGTAAGGCACGGGCGTCAAGTTCCCTTACCAGGTGTCCACGGAGAAGCCGCATACCTTGTGACTCGTCAAGTCGCTTATTGACCAGCGTGATGTCCGCATCCGCAACGTCAAGTTGCCGCTTTAGTTCGGCAAATCCATCAGTCCGGCTGGCCAACGAATGCTCCGCCACCTATATAGGAAAGGCGACATCTTACAACTGAGATTATGATCCTCGGCACGCTGTCACCTTTGACAATGTACCGAGTCTCAGGGGCTACTATCTATATAGGGCGCATTCTATATGCAAAACTGATAGAAGGTATATCATTTTCGCGTACCTCAAACCCCGTCAGTAAACTTTTGACGGCTCCATGCAATCCACTCTTAGTGGATGAAATCCTTTCAATCACTGCACCCATTAATGCACGGTGATCTTCTGAGATAGACGCTCGCCTGAGCAGATCTTTCAGCTCCTCCGACCGGACACCAGTTGGTGCCGGAACTTCCGGCCCCGCCGGACTCGGGGAAACCCTCTGCGACGACACCTCAGGGTCGTCCGCCCCACCTGACGGTGTGGCATATGGAGGCGTTTCGCTCTCCATCATCTCCGGACGAGGATCCCCCGAAGATGAGCTCTGCTGAGAAGGGCTGAGATCCGAACTACAAGGTAAAACTCCGGTTATCTTCGAAAATAAAAACAGGGATGTCCCTTATTACAAAACTCCCCTTTCTACTTACGGCTCGCTGGAGGGCTGATTCCCTTGGGGAAATAGTGCGGCCGTGGCTTCTCCCGGCGCAGGACCCTCTGGTGAAGATTTCTTCCCCCGCTTTGAGGCCTTGGCCTCCGGATCTTTAGAAGCGGTCCTCTTCTCCCCCTGGAGGGAGGGATTCTCGATTCCCCCTTTCTTGAGAGCCTCCTTAGCGGAGGAAGCAGCTTTCCTGTTCCCCCCTTTGCCCTCTTCCAAAGGCGCAACCTTCAGCATCTTGGTTAACACAGGATCCGACGTGGTCTCAGGGAGGGGGGCCGAACACCTGATTAGTTTTGGTTTTGCTATCCACTCCTGTTCAAGGGGAAGCTCTTTAAAGGGCAAGTTTATGATAAATGTACGGATAGCGTGTCCGGGCACAGGACTACTTACTTGAGTATCCGGGCGATTGTAGGTCAGACCTGCGTCCTCGGTCAAGTCTGGACACATCTCTTGTGATCCGAAGAACAGTTTATACATCTCTACGGGCGTCGCACCCATGAAGTGTTGGAGAGCTCGCGGTCCCTCCGGATTGAATTCCCACAGGCGGAGGGGGCGACGTTTGCAGGGCAGAAGGCGCCGAATTAGCATGACCTGTGCCACTACAACCAGATTGATCTCCCTCTCTTGGAGGTCTCGAATACAGCCTTGCAACAGAGGTACGTCCTTGGACGGCCCCCAGTCAAGCCCTTTGTTGACCCATGACGCCAGCCGTTGTGGAGGGCCCGAGCGAAAGGCAGGTGGCGCCACCCATCTGGTGCCCCTGGGAGCGGTGATGTAGAACCACTCCTGTTGCCACGAACCAAGCTCCTCTTGAAAAAAGCCCTCGGGCCATGGAGCGTCAGCACTCTTGCTTATAACAACCCCTCTGCACTCTGCCTGCTGCCCCTCGATCATCTTCGGCTCCACATTGAAGGTCTTGAGCCACAATCCGAAGTGAGGGGTAATGCGGAGGAAGGCTTCGCATACGACAATGAACGATGAGATGTGGAGGATGGACTCCGGATCCAAGTCGTGGAATTCCAGCCCGTAATAAAACATGAGCCCCCGCACGAAGGGGTTCGACGGGAAGCCTAAACCCCGACGGAAGTTAGACACGAACACCACGCTCTCACCAGGCTCGGGAGTAGGAATAACTTGCCCTTGGGCAGGCAGCCTATGCGAAATTTTGCCGGTTAGATACCTGGCGTCTCTCAGCTTTAGCACATCTTCTTCCGTGACGGAAGAAGGCATCCACCGGCCTCGCAGGTCAGAGCCGGACATTGTCGAAGGTCCGAAGCGCCTGAATCTGGAGCTTTGGGTGTTGGAACTCAAGGCGAGGGGCAGATTCGATTGAGATTGAAAGAAAGGAGCAGGCCTTGGTCTCGTTATAAAGAGGTTGAATACCAAGAGCCCTTCCTGTGGCCGTTTGGGACTCGCCTTCGATAGAGGGGGCGCGCCAACGGGCGCGGTTGGGTTACCCACGCCCATATTGATGAGAATCCCGAAATAAGGGGACACGGTCTCTGCTTTGACAAGACGTGCCAAGGAAACCGCTTCGCTAAAACGCGCTGAGGTGGAACAATAAAAACAATTCGAATAAAGGCTTGGCTGTGGTGAGACGTCATGCCACGAAATACGTCAGCAGATTGAACTTGTGTAAATATTATTCTCTCTACGGTGGTACATGGAACTTATTTTGCAGAGTCGGACACTATCCTGGTGTTCAAAATCTTCTATGAATTATTAGGAGGAGGAACCCGCCTTGCAATGCCGAAGACAATATGCACGCCAGACTCGTCGTCATTGAAGCCTGGTTTAGGGGCTACTGAGGGAGTCCTGGACTAGGGGGTGTCCGGATAGCCGAACTATCACCATCGGCCGGACTCCAAGACTATGAAGATACAAGATTGAAGACTTCGTCTCGTGTCCGGATGGGACTTTCCTTGGCGTGGAAGGCAAGCTTGGCGATACGGATATGTAGATCTCCTACCATTGTAACCGACTCTGTGTAACCCTAGCCCTCTCCGATGTCTATATAAACCGGAGGGTTTTAGTCCGTAGGACGAACAACAATCATACCATAGGCTAGCTTCTAGGGTTTAGCCTCCTTGATCTCGTGGTAGATCTACTCTTGTACTACCCATATCATCAATATTAATCAAGCAGGAGTAGGGTTTTACCTCCACCGAGAGGGCCCGAACCTGGGTAAAAACATCATGTCCCTTGTCTCCTGTTACCATCCGCCTAGACGCACAGTTCAGGACCCCCTACCCGAGATCCGCCGGTTTTGACACCGACAGCTGGCAAGTCCGAGAAAACTTCTGACTTACTTGACATTCTTCGGAGGAGTCCAATCGAGAATAGCCTGATCTTGCTCAGGGTTGATGGCAATACAATCCTTGGAGATGACATGCCCAAGATAGGTTACTTCGGGAAGCCAGAATTCACACTTGGAGAACTTGGCATAGAATTGATGCTCTCTAAGCTTTTCCAGAGCAAGACGAAGATGTTCAACATGTTCTTCTTCATTCTTGGAATATACCAGGATATCATCCAGATAAACCACGGCGAACTTGTCGAGGTATTCCATGAATATGTAGTTCATCAGATGAGAGAAAGTGGTTGGAGCATTGGTTAATCCAAAAGACATGACGGTGTACTTGTATGAACCATAGTGAGTCACAAATGAGGTCTTTGGGATATCCTCTTCACGAACACGGATCTGGTGGTAACCCAACCTCAAGTCAAGTTTAGAGAACACTGACAAACTAGCTAGTTGATCATACAGATCATTGATCTGAGGAAGAGGATATTTGTTCTGAATGGTAGCTTGGTTAATAGGACATTAGCCTTGGACCAACCTGATTGTCCCATCCTTCTTCTTGACAAAGAGAGAAGGTGCTCCCCAAGGAGAGAAACTTGGGCGAATGAAACCACTTCGTAGAGATTTGTCGATTTCCTCCTTGAGCTTAATGAGTTCATGCGGCGGCATCTTATAGGGCCATTTGGCTATAGGAGTGGTGCCTGGTTTCAAGTCCATGATGAATTTGACAGCTCTAGCAGGGGGAATCCGTGGAAGCTCTTCAGGAAAGATGTCGAGGAATTCGCGCACGACGGGAATGTTTTCAATGCCATCGAGTGGTGTAGCGTTCAATGCATTCAACACATAAAGCCTTGCCTCGGCATTCTGAACAAGTCGAGCATTGTGATAACCCACAAGTATAGGGGATCGTAACAGCTTTTGAGGGTAGAGTATTCAACTCAAATTTATTGATTCGATACAAGGGGAGCCAAAGAATATTCTTGAGTATTAGCAGTTGAGTTGTCAATTCAACCACACCTAGATAACTTAGTATCTGCAGCAAAGTGTTTAGTAGCAAAAGTGGTATGATAATAAAGGTAACGGTAGCAAAAGTAAAGATAAATGTTTTTGGGGTTTTGTAGTAATTGTAACAGTAGCAACGGAAAAGTAAATAAGCGAAGAACAATATGTGAAAAGCTCGTAGGCAATGGATCAGTGATGGATAATTATGCCGGATGCGATTCCTCATGCAATAGCTATAACATAGGGTGATATAGAACTAGCTCCAATTCATCAATGTAATGTAGGCATGTATTCCGTAAATAGTCATACGTGCTTATGGAAAAGAACTTGTATGACATCTTTTGTCCTACCCTCCCGTTGCAGCGGGGTCCTTACGGAAACTAAGGGATATTAAGGCCTCCTTTTAATAGAGAACCGGAACAAAGCATTAACACATAGTGAATACATGAACTCCTCAAACTACGGTCATCACCGAGAAGTATCCCGATTATTGTCACTTCGGGGTTGTCGGATCATAACACATAATAGGTGACTATAGACTTGCAAGATAGGATCAAGAACACACATATATTCATGAAAACATAATAGGTTCAGATCTGAAATCATGGCACTCGGGCCCTAGTGACAAGCATTAAGCATAGCAAAGTCATAGCAACATCAATCTCAGAACATAGTGGATACTAGGGATCAAACCCTAACAAAACTAACTTGATTACATGGTAAATCTCATCCAACCCATCACCGTCCAGCAAGCCTACGATGGAATTACTCACGCACGGCGGTGAGCATCACGAAATTGGTGATGGAGGATGGTTGATGATGACGACGGCGATGAATCCCCCTCTCCGGAGCCCCGAACGGACTCCAGATGAGCCCTCCCGAGAGAGATTAGGGCTTGGCGGCGGCTCCGTGTCATGAAACGCGATGAAACTTTCTCCTTGATTTTTTCTCCCCGAGACGGAATATATGGAGTTGGAGTTGAGGTCGGAGGAGGTCCAGGGGGCCCACGAGATAGGGGGCGCGCCCTAGGGGGGGGGCGCCCCCCTGTCTTGTGGACAGGCCGTGGGCCCCCTAGCACTAATTCTTTCGCCCAAAATTCTTATTAAATCTGAAAAGTGCCTCCGTGGATTTCTAGGACATTCCGAGAACTTTTCTTTTCTACACATAAAACAACATCATGGCAGTTCTGCTGAAAACAGCGTCAGTCCGGGTTAGTTTCATTCAAATCATGCAAGTTAGAGTCCAAAACAAGGGCAAAAGTGTTTGGAAAAGTAGATACGTTGGAGACGTATCAACTCCCCCAAGCTTAAACCTTTGCTTGTCCTCAAGCAATTCAGTTGATAAACTGAAAGTGATAAAGAAAAACTTTTACAAACTCTGTTGCTCTTGTTGTTGTAACATGAAAAGCCAGCATTCAAGTTTCAGCAAATATTATGAACTAACCATACTCACAATGACACATAGGTCTCACAATTACTCATATCAATAACATAATCAGCTAACGAGCCATAATAATAAAACTCGGATGACAACACTTTCTCAAAATAATCATAACATGATATAACAAAATGGTATCTCGCTAGCCCTTTCTGAGACCGCAAAACATAAATGCAGAGCACCTTTAAAGATCAAGGACTGACTAAACATTGTAATTCATGGTAAAAGAGATCCAGTCAAGTCATACCCAATATAAACCAATAATAATGAATGCAAATGACAGTGTGCTCTCCAGCGGGTGCTTTTTAATAAGAAGGGTGATGACTCAACATAAAAGTAAATAGATAGGCCCTTCGCAGAGGGAAGCAGGGATTTGTAGAGGTGCCAGAGCTCGATTTTAAAATAGAGATTGAATAACATTTTGAGCGGCATACTTTCGCTGTCAACGCAACAACTATGAGATGGCTGTATCTTCCATACTACATGCATTATAGGCAGTTCCCAAACAGAATGGTAAAGGTTTATACTCCCCCAACCACCAACAAGCATCAATCCATGGCTTGCTCGAAACAACGAGTGCCTCCAACATACAACAGCCCTGGGGGAGTTTTGTTTAATTATTTTGATTTGCTTTGATCTTTTTGGATCATGGGACTGGGCATCCCGGTTACCGGCCCTTTCTCGTGAATGAGGAGCGGAGTCCACTCCTCTTGAGAATAACCCACCTAGCATGGAAGATATAGGCAGCCCTAGTTGAAACATGAGCTGCTCGAGCATACAAAACAGAATTTCATTTGAAGGTTTGGAGTTTGGCACATACAAATTTACTTGGAACGGCAGGTAAATACCGCATATAGGTAGGTATAGTGGACTCATATGGAACAACTTTGGGGTTTAAGGAGTTTGGATGCACAAGCAGTATTCCCGCTTAGTACAGGTGAAGGCTAGCAAAAGACTGGGAAGCGACCAACTGAGAGAGCGACAACAGTCGTAAACATGCATTAAAATTAATTTACACCGAGTACAAGCATGAGTAGGATATAATCTACCATGAACATAAATATCATGAAGGCTATGTTGATTTGATTCAACTACATGCGTGAACATGTGCCAAGTCGAGTCACTTAATTCATTCAAAGGAGGATACCATCCCATCATACCACATCATAATCATTCTAATAGCATGTTGGCACGCAAGGTAAACCATTATAACTCATAGCTAATCAAGCATGGCACAAGCAACTATAATCTCTAAATGTCATTGCAAATATGTTTACTTCATAATAGCTGACTCAGGAACGATGAATCATCATATTTACAAAAACAAGAGAGGTCGAGTTCATACCAGCTTTTCTCATCCCAATAAGTCCATCGTATATCGTCATTATTGCCTTTCACTTGCACGACCGAACGATGTGTATAATAATAAGAGTGCACATGCATTGGACTAAGCTGGAATCTGCAAGCATTCAACTCAAGAGAGAAGACAAGTAATATGGGCTCTAAGTTAAATAAACAATCATGCATATAAGAGCCACTAAGCATTTTCAATATGGTCTTCTCGACCCCCAAAGAAAAGAAAAGAAAAGAAAACTATTCACACGGGAAAGCTCCCAACAAGTAAAAGAAGAACGAGAAATCTTTTTGGGGTTTCATCTTAATTTATACTACAAGCAAGGAAATTAAACTAACTAATTTTTTGGTTTTTCTTAAAATTTATCAAACACACAAGAAGAAAACTAGAAAAAGAAATTTAAACTAACATGGATAATACAATGAAAGAGTATGAGCACCGACGACTAGTGTGTGAACATGAATGTAAAGTCGGTGAGAAATACGTACTCCCCCAAGCTTAGGCTTTTGGCCTAAGTTGGTCTAATACCAAGGACCGCCGCTACTCTCCCCGGTGTAGTGGGAGGTGTAATCAGGATACCACTGGCTGGTCATCTCCGGATCCCACTGGACAGATGATGCACGATAAGGGTCCATCAGGTTCGGCTCAGGTTCCGGCTTCGGAGTAAAAGCTTGGGATAGATGGTTGTTCACCGCCTCCGGTGTGACAAGACGACTTTCTGCAAGCAAATCAAATAACAGAGGTGCAGGCAAAATAATAAACTCAAAGTGTTTCTTATTAAATCTATGTCTATACAGGAGCATCTTCTCTTCATTGTCAACAATAAACTTGTGTGCTACCATGATCTTGTAATCTAAAATGTGAGGAGGTAATTTTCTCTCCTCCTCCTCAAGGTGCCTAATGGGTATCTGAAAATGTTCAGCAAGACGTGCAACATAGATACCTCCAAATATGGGGCCTTTTGTACAATTAAGGGCTAGCCGTTTAGCAACGATGGCACCCATACTAAAATTTTTGTCTCCCAGCAAAGCATGTTGAAGAATAATAATATCTGAAACACTAAAATTTCCACTATTCCCACGACCAATCAAGCATCTACTAGCAAATATGGCAAAGTAGCGTAAAACAGGAAAGTGTATGCTAGAGACTTTTGCTTCAGAGCCCTTCTTTGGCTCTTCTACATCAATAGTTTTAACGAAGCCATCCACATCTTCACGATGGGGTTCCTCTAATTCTCCCTCATAAGGTATCCTACATACCGCGCAAAAATGACGTAAAGATATTTCTTTGAATTCATCATATAAATGAAATGATACTGCAGGCGGTGACTTCTTAGGATAATAATAAAAGTTTTGCACGAAAGTATTGGTAAGTAAGAGATACTGATCGATTCGGTCGTTCATGAAACTGGTGAGGCCTGCAGTCCCGATTAAAGCATAAAAGTCTTCATGAATTCCGGCTTCTTTCAAGAAATCCTCACACGGCCATTCACATGACCGTACTTCCGCTAAGCGAGGAAGATTATACTTGGGTTTTTCCTTCTCTTTGTCTTGTTTTTCCTTAGAGCTTTGGCTAGAAGAGCCTTTAAAGAACCTCCTTAACATTTTCTGAAAATTTCTGAAATTTTAGTAACTTCAAAATAAAAGTGGATAAAACTAAACAAGATTGATAGCAACTACTCCTACAAGTGCCTAGAGCCTATATCATGCATTGGAATTGCTTGGGACCTCAAAAATTTAACATGCAAGCTCAAGAACATGGTCACCTATGCAGCAAAAATTTGCAATGAATAAAGCACTAGAACAAAAACTAATTGGACCAATGGAGGAGTCACATACCAAGCAACAATCTCCCAAAGCAGTTTTGCGAATGGAGCTTTGAGCTAAGAGATCGAAAATCGCAGCAAAACGAGCTAGAACTCGGGCTTGAGCTGGATGGGGATTTTTTTGGGTAGAAGATGAAGTGTGTGGGTGCTGGCATAAGTGGAGGGGAGCCACCAGGGGCCCACGAGACAGGGGGGCGCGCCCTACAGGGGGGCGCCCTCCTCTCTCGTGGCCTGGTGCTTGCCCCTCTTGCAGTGTTTTCAGTGCCTAAAATCCTCAAATATTCCAGAAAAAATCATACTAAATTTGCAGGGCATTTGGAGCACTTTTATTTTCGGACTATTTTTTAATGCACGGATAATTCAGAAAACAGACGGATAATACTATTTTTGCTTTATTTATTCTAAATAACAGAAAATAAAAAGAGGGTACAGAAGGTTGTGCCTTCTAGTTTCATCCATCTCGTGATCATCAAAATGAATCCACTAACAAGGTTGATCAAGTCTTGTTAACAAACTCATTCCGAATAACACGGAACCGGAGAAATTTCGAATAACACTAAGTTACCTCAACGGGGATATGAAAATCCCCAACAATAAGAATATCATACTTTTTCTTGACAGTAGGGAGAGGAAATTCAAAACCTCCAAAAATGATAGTTGGAACTTTTTCAATAGAATTGATGCTATGAACTTGAGATTGTTTCCTCGGAAAGTGTACCGTATGCTCATTACCATTAACATGAAAAGTGACATTGCCTTTGTTGCAATCAATAACAGCCCCTGCAGTATTAAGAAAAGGTCTACCAAGGATAATAGACATACTATCGTCCTCGGGAATATCAAGAATAACAAAGTCCGTTAAGATAGTGACATTTGCAACCACAACAGGCACATCCTCACAAATACCGACAGGTATAGCAGTTGATTTATCAGCCATTTGCAAAGATATTTCAGTAGGTGTCAACTTATTCAATTCAAGTCTACGATATAAAGAGAGAGGCATAACACTAACACCGGCTCCAAGATCACATAAAGCAGTTCTAACATAATTTCTTTTAATAGAGCATGGTATAGTTGGTACACCCGGATCTCCAAGTTTCTTTGGTATTCCACCCTTAAAAGTGTAATTAGCAAGCATGGTGGAAATTTCAGCTTCCGGTATCTTTCTTTTATTTGTGATGATATCCTTCATATACTTAGCATAAGGATTTACTTTCAGCATATCAGTTAAGCGCATACGTAAGAAAATAGGTCTAATCATTTCAGCAAAACGCTCAAAATCCTCATCATCCTTTGACTTGGATGGTTTAGGAGGAAAGGGCATGGGTTTCTGAACCCATGGTTCTCTTTCTTTACCGTGCTTCCTAGCAACAAAATCTCTCTTATCATAACGTTGATTCTTTGATTGTGGGTTATCAAGATCAATAGCAGGTTCAATTTTTCTACATCATTGTTTTTGCTAGGTTGAGCATCAACATGAACATTATCATTAACATTATCACTAGGTTCATGTTCATCACCTGATTGTGTTTCAGCATCAGAAATAGAAATATCATTGGGATTCTCAGGTGTGTCTACAGTAGGTTCACTAGAGGCATGCAAAGTCCTATCATTTTTCTTTTTCTTCTTTTTAGAAGAACTAGGTGCCTCTAAATTATTTCTCTGAGAATCTTGCTCGATTCTCTTAGGGTGGCCTTCAGGATACAAAGGTTCCTGAGTCATTCTACCAGTTCTAGTAGCCACTCTAACAACAAAAGTCATTTTTATTATTCAATTCAGCAAGCAAATCATTTTGAGCTTTAAGTACTTGCTTAGCTTGGGTAGCAACCATAGAAGCATATTTGCTAACGCGGTGAAGTTCATCTTTAACTCTAGCTAGATTATCACCTACGCGTCCTATCTTGAAAGCATTATTCTTTAACTCTCTACCAACATAAGCATTAAAACTTTCTTGTCTAGCCATAAAGTCATCAAATTCATCTAAGCATGGGCTATGGAATTTAGTAGAGGGTATTTCAACTTTATCATATCTATAGAGAGAATTCACCTTTACTACCTGTGTCGGGTTATCAAGACAATGTGGTCCTTCAGGCGGTAAATTAAGACCATGTATTTCTTCAATAGGAGGTAAATTCTTAACATCTTCAGCTTTAATACCTTTTTCTTTCATTGATTTCTTTGCCTCTTGCATATCTTCAGGACTGAGAAATAAAACACCTCTCTTCTTCGGAGTGGGTTTAGGAATAGGCTCAGGAGTTGGCTCAATTGGTTCAGGAATTACTTCAGGAACTGGCTCAGGAAGAGTCCAATTATTTTCATTAGTCAACATATTATTCAATAGTATTTCAGCTTCGTCGACTGTTCTTTCCCTGAAAACACAACCAGCACAACTATCCAAGTAGTCCTTGGAAGCATCGGTTAGTCCATTATAAAAGATATCAAGTATTTCATTTTTCTTAAGAGGATGATCAGGCAAAGCATTAAGTAACCGGAGAAGCCTCCCCCAAGCTTGTGGGAGACTCTCTTCTTTGATTTGCACAAAATTATATATTTCCCGCAAGGCAGCTTGTTTCTTATGAGCAGGGAAATATTTAGCAGAGAAGTAATAAATCATATCCTGGGGACTACGCACACAACCAGGAGCAAGAGAATTATACCAAGTCTTAGCATCACCCTTTAATGAGAACGGAAATATCTTAAGGATATATAAATAGCGAGACTTCTCATCATTAGTAAATAGGGTGGCTATATCATTCAACTTGGTAAGATGTGCCACAACAGTTTCAGATTCAAGGCCATAAAAAGGATCAGATTCAACTAAAGTAATAATATCAGGATCAACAGAGAATTCATAATCCTTATCAGTAACACAGATAGGTGAAGTAGCAAAAGCAGGATCGGGTTTCATTCTAGCATTAAGAGACTGCTGCTTCCATTTAGCTAATAATTTCTTAAGATCATTTCTATCATTGCAAGCAAGAATTTCCATAGCAGCTTTTTCATTCATAACATAACCCTTAGGAACAACAGGTAATACATAATCATTGGGGGGACCTTCATCATCACTATCATCAGTAATAGGATCTTCAGTAATTTCATTCCCCCTAAATCTAGCAAGTTGTTCATCAAGAAATTCACCTAATGGCAAAGTAGTATCACGCACAGAAGTAGTTTCATCATGCATAGCAGAAGTGGCATCATCAATAACATGCGACATATCAGAATTCATAGCAGTAGCAGGTTTAGGTGTCGCAAGCTTACTAATAACGGAAGGAGAATCTAGTGCAGAGCTAGATGGCAGTTCCTTACCTCCCCTCGTAGTTGAGGGCAAAATAGTAGTTCGATCGTCTTTCAAGTTCTTCATAGTGATCAACAGATATAAATCCCAAGTGACTCAGAGAATAGAGCTATGCTCCCCGGCAACGGCGCCAGAAATTAGTCTTGATAACCCACAAGTATAGGGGATCGCAACAGCTTTCGAGGGTAGAGTATTCAACCCAAATTTATTGATTCGACACAAGGGGAGCCAAAGAATATTCTTGAGTATTAGCAGTTGAGTTGTCAATTCAACCACACCTGGATAACTTAGTATCTGCAGCAAAGTGTTTAGTAGCAAAAGTGGTATGATAATAAAGGTAACGGTAGCAAAAGTAAAGATAAATGTTTTTGGGTTTTTGTAGTAGTTGTAACAGTAGCAACGGAAAAGTAAATAAGCGAAGAACAATATGTGAAAAGCTCGTAGGCAATGGATCAGTGATGGATAATTATGCCGGATGCGATTCCTCATGCAATAGTTATAACATAGGGTGATATAGAACTAGCTCCAATTCATCAATGTAATGTAGGCATGTATTCCGTAAATAGTCATACGTGCTTATGGAAAAGAACTTGTATGACATCTTTTGTCCTACCCTCCCGTTGCAGCGGGGTCCTTACGGAAACTAAGGGATATTAAGGCCTCCTTTTAATAGAGAACCGGAACCAAAGCATTAACACATAGTGAATACATGAACTCCTCAAACTACGGTCATCACCGAGAAGTATCCCGATTATTGTCACTTCGGGGTTGTCGGATCATAACACATAATAGGTGACTATAGACTTGCAAGATAGGATCAAGAACACACATATATTCATGAAAACATAATAGGTCCAGATCTGAAATCATGGCACTCGGGCCCTAGTGACAAGCATTAAGCATAGCAAAGTCATAGCAACATCAATCTCAGAACATAGTGGATACTAGGGATCAAACCCTAACAAAACTAACTTGATTACATGGTAAATCTCATCCAACCCATCACCGTCCAGCAAGCCTACGATGGAATTACTCACGCACGGCGGTGAGCATCATGAAATTGGTGATGGAGGATGGTTGATGATGACGACGGCGACGAATCCCCCTCTCCGGAGCCCCGAAAGGACTCCAGATCAGCCCTCCCGAGAGATATTAGGGCTTGGTGGCGGCTCCGTGTCATGAAACGCGATGAAACTTTTTCCTTGATTTTTTTCTCCCCGAGACGGAATATATGGAGTCGGAGTTGACGTCGGAGGAGGTCCAGGGGGCCCACAAGATAGGGGCCACGACCTAGGGGCGGGGGGCGCCCCCCTGTCTCGTGGACAGGTCGTGGGCTCCCTAGCACTAATTCTTTTGCCAAAAATTCTTATTTAATCTGAAAAGTGCCTCCGTGGATTTCCAGGACATTCCGAGAACTTTTCTTTTCTACACATAAAACAACATCATGGCAGTTCTGCTGAAAACAATGTCAGTCCGGGTTAGTTTCATTCAAATCATGCAAGTTAGAGTCCAAAACAAGGGCAAAAGCGTTTGGAAAAGTAGATATGTTGGAGATGTATCACATTGTAGCTTATTATTTCATCGGAAGGGTGTAGCAGATGGACGGTCTTGGTGGCGCAAATATAGAAGCAGTATGCGCTTTCAACCAATTCATGCCCAGAATGAGATCAATACTACTGGACTTTAGTACGATGGGAGAGACAAGGAATTCCAGTCCTTTGATTTCAACGGGGACGTCGTTGAAAATCATGGAGGTTCGACATTGGCCCGCAGGGGTGTGTACTAACAGCGAAGCGTTCATGTCCTCACATTTAATGTCGTGAAAGTACGCAAAATCTTCTGACACGAATGAATGCGATTCACCAGTATCAAATAAAACGGATGCTGGTACTGAATTTACGAGGAGTGTACCCATCACAGTAGCATGCTGGTCCTGAGCTTCATTCAGATCAACGTGGTTGGCATGAACACGACCATAATGCTTGGCATTGTTGTTGCGAGGCTGATTATTTCCATGACCAGCTTTTGGAAGGGCCAGTTGATTCTGGTTCTGATTGCATTCCCTAGAACGGTGTCCTGGTTGACCACACCTAAAGCATGGACCATTGTTGGGAGTGGGCACATGAGCTCATGGTGGTGGAGCTGGAAGTCTTGGGTGCTTAGATGGTGGAGGCGGCAGACAAGGTGCAACATAGGACTGCCTTGGAGCAGGTGTAGTTGGTTGGTACATGCTGTTGGGAATCCAGATCCTACGCTTCTGTGAGGACGGGCCCGAAGATGAGCCCGTGTCACGGTTGCGCCTGTGAGAGCTCTGGTGCTCCTGCAGACCAGTTTCGACATTGATGGCCTTGTTCACCAAGGTGGAGAAATCGACAAAGTCATGCACTAGAAATGCGAGCTTGATGTCAACTTGCAGTCCATCACGGAACTTCTCCCGTCTGCGTGCATCAGTTGTAATGTCTTCTTCAGCATAGCAGGATAAGTCCAGAAACTCCCGCTGATAAGCTTTCACAGTTTTGTTGCCCTGGGTGAGGTTGTGGAACTCATGCTTCTTCCTGTCCATGATTCCCTGAGGAATGAAGCGGGCATGAAAGGCAGCTTGAAAGTCTAGCTAGGTGATGATTGTTCCAACTAGCAGAGTACGCCTGTGGCTATCCCACCATTGAGCTGCGGGTCCCTTCAGGAAGAAGGTAGCAAAGGTGACATAGCTGGCAGGGGCTACATCAGCAGACTCCATCTCATAAGTGATGTCACGGAGCTAGTCATCAGCATCCAGAGGCTGAGTTGAGCTGTGGTAGATGGTTGGGTTGAGACGCATGAAATCCTACAGAGTTACCGGGGTTGGCTGCTAGTTCACATTGGGGCGAGGAAACTGAGTCGGCATATTCTCCATGAACTGGCGGTTCATCTCAAACTGTTGAATCATACCAGCCATGTACTCAGGCGGTGGTGGGGTGTTGCCGCCACGACCATGACCACCTGGTCTAACCATCCTGCTAATATATAACAGGGCTAGTTCAACATTGAGAAATTTGCATAGACAAGAATCATTCATGATGAAACATGCATAATGAAAGGAGCATGATAGATACTACATAGTAGTCGGCATAACTTACAAAAGGGGTCGGACATAGAGTTCAGTACATAGAGTTCAGTACATAAACTATGTCATCATAGGCGGCACGCAGGCTCGCGGCGAATGCATCTAGTACTAATAAGCAAGACTACATCAGACCCAGGAGGAACTTTGGAGGTAGTCGTAGCCTGACAGCTGGTAGTGACACGACGGATAGTCCTCCATGTCAGCAGCCTGGGGGCCGCGGATACTCTGGTGTAGAACCCGACACTCAGGTGGCAGAAGAGGACCAAGTGCGGGAGCGTGGCCTCCCACCTCTGGCCAACCGACACCGTGGGGCATCACGGTCCAGGCTGGGTAGATCGCAGAACGTGGCAACTGTCCAGATTGGACAAAGGGGTGCAACAGCGTCAGAGCACTGTAAAGGTGCTGACGGGTGGTGTATAACTCGTGGCGAAGAGCTCGGCTAGCTCGATCCAGCCCATCAGCATGCAGAACCAGGTTCTGATGGTGGAAAGGCTCTCGGGTGACGGTGGAGTAGGCACAAGTGTAGTATCCCTCCACACCAACATCGGATGCGATAGCAATGTGCCTGAAAGGGGAAGTGTCCAACACCCGATACTCTCCACGAAGACGTGTCAGAGCAGCATAAGCAACATCGTGGACTGCCATCTCGATGGTCACTCCAACACCATGAGCGGTGTGCAACACAGTAGTGGAGTCATACTCTCGAGATTAGAGGTGGACGATGGCACGGTACTGCTCCTGGTTAAAGTACTGGAACTGCTCGTACACGGTGTACTCAGGGTGCCAGCGATAACCCAGATAGGTCATCATCTCAGCTAGCACAGCAGGTGATCGTGAGGCACCAATGGCCGTCGTGTGGTGCATGACCTGCCTCGTGGGTTCCATCTGAAAACAAAGATGTTTCAATGGAGTCAAATGACAATGTGGGTATTATTGAAAATACTATTCTACAGAATAACTATGGCTTATCCAACTTTGGGGTGAATGTGGTCACGAGATCCTAATGTTAGAGTTAGTAAATTCGTTTAACCCGAGTAGAAGAGAGTTCAGAGCCCCAGAGTAAAGGTCGAGGAGTAAAAGATCCTAATACCACCCAAATGGTGACGTGGGCCCTGATACGTCCATTTTTCATCATGCTTTTATATCGATTTTTATTGCATTATGGGCTGTTATTGCATGTTATGTCACAATAATTATGGCTATTCTCTCTTATTTTACAAGGTTTAACATGAAGAGGGAGAATGCCGACAGCTGGGATTCTGGGCTGGAAAAGGAGCAAATATTGGAAACCTATTCTGCACAACTCCAAAAGTCCTGAAACTCCAAGAAAGTCATTTTTGGAATTCATAAGAATTATTCAGTGGAAGAAATACTTGAGGGGGGCCACCCACCATCCACGAGGGTGGGGGGCACGCCCCCCTGCCTCATGGGCCCCCTGGCAGCCCTCCGGTGCCCATCTTCTGCTATATGAAGTCTTTTACCTTGGAAAAAAAATCATAAGCAAGCTTACGGGACGGAACTCCACCGCCACAAGGCGGAACCTTGGCAGAACCAATCTAGGGCTCCAGCGGAGCTGTTCTGCCGGGGAAGCTTCCCTCCGGGAGGGGGAAATCATCATCATCGTCATCACCAACGATCCTCTCATCGGGAGGGGGTCAATCTCCATCAACATCTTCACCAGCACCATCTCTTCTCAAACCCTAGTTCATCTCTTGTATCCAATCTTTGTACCAAAACCTTAGATTGGTACCTGTGGGTTGCTAATAGTGTTGATTACTCCTTGTAGTTGATGCTAGTTGGTTTATTTGGTGGAAGATCATATGTTCAGATCCTTAATGCATATTAATACCCCTCTGATTATGAACATGAATATGCTTTGTGAGTAGTTACGTTTGTTCCTGAGGACATGGGTGAGGTCTTGCTATTAGTAGTCATGTGAATTTTGTATTCGTTCGATATTTTGATGAGATGTATGTTGTCTCTCCTCTAGTGGTGTTATGTGAACGTCGACTACATGACACTTCACCATTATTTCGGCCTAGAGGAAGGCATTGGGAAGTAATAAGTAGATGATGGGTTGCTAGAGTGACAGAAGCTTAAACCATAGTTTATGCGTTGCTTCTTAAGGGGCTGATTTGGATCCACTTGTTTCATGCTATGGTTAGGTTTACCTTAATACTTCTTTTGTAGTTGCGGATGCTTGCAATAGGGGTTAATCATAAGTGGGATTCTTGTCCAAGAAAGGGCAGCACCCAAGCACCAGTCCACCCACATATCAAATTATCAAAGTAACGAACATGAATCATATGAGCATGATGAAAACTAGCTTGACGATAATTCCCATGTGTCCTTGGGAGCGCTCTTCTCATTATAAGAACTTGTCCAGGCTTGTCCTTTGCTACAAAAAGGATTGGGCCACCTTGCTGCACCTTATTTACTTTCATGGCTTGCTACCCGTTACAAATTATCTTATCACAAAATTATCTATTACCTACAATTTCAGTGTTTGCAGAGAATACCTTATTGAAAACCGCTTGTCATTTCCTTCTGCTCCTCGTTGGGTTCGACACCCTTACTTATCAAAAGGACTACGATTGATCCCCTACACTTGTGGGTCATCAAGACTCTTTTCTGGCGCTGTTGCCGGGGAGTGAAGCGCCTTTGGTGAGTGGAACTTGCTAAGGAAACATTTATATAGTGTGCTGGAATTTACTGTCAGTTGTTACTATGGAATCTAATCCTTTGAGGGGCTTGTTCGGGGTATCTTCACCCCGACCAGTAGAGCAAAGAGTTGCTCCTCAACCTACTGAACCTACTGAAAATATTTACTTTGAAATTCCTTCGGGTATGATAGAGAAACTGCTAGCTAATCCCTTTGCAGGAGATGGAACATTTCATCTCGATTTACACCTTATATATGTGGATGAAGTTTGTGGATTATTTAAGCTTGCAGGTATGCCCGATGATGTTGTTAAGAAGAAGGTCTCCCCTTTATCTTTGAAGGGATATGCATTGACATGGTATGGGATATGTGATGATACGGGATCTTGGGACTATAAACGACTGAAATTGGAATTTCACCAGAAGTTCTATCCTATGCATCTTGTTCATCGTGATCATAATTATATATATAATGTTTGGCCTCGCGAAGGAGAAAGCATCGCTCAAGCTTGGGGGAGGCTTAAGTCAATGTTATATTCATGCCCCAATTATGAGCTCTCAAGAGAAATGATTATTCAATTTTTTTTTGCTCGGCTTTGTCTCAATGATCGCACCATGCTCGATACTTCTTGTGCTGGCTCTTATATGATGAAGCCTATTGAATTCAAGTGTGATTTATTAGAAAGAATTAAACGCAACTCTGGAGATTGGGATTCCGATAATGGTAAGGAGTCAGGTATGACACCTAAGTTTGATTGTGTTAAATCTTTTGTGGATACCGATGCTTTTCATGGATTTAGCACTAAATATGGACTTGACTCCAAGATAGTAGCTTCTTTCTATGAATCATTTGCTACTCATGTTGATCTCCCTAAGGAGAAGTGGTTTAAATATAATCCTCCCACTGAAGTAAAAATAGTTGCACCTATTATAGTTGAAGAAAAGACTATCACTTATAATGATCCTATTGTTCCTACTACTTATGTTGAGAAACCACCTTTCCCTGTTAGGATAAAGGATCATGCTAAAGCTTCAACTGTGGTTCGTAAGAGTAATACTAGAACGTATACACCACCTGAGCAAATTAAAGTTGAACCTAGTATTGCTATGGTTAAAGATCTCTTGGTTGATAATATTTATGGGCATGTTATTTGTTTGTGTGATGAAGCTGCTAATATTGCTAGACCCGATCCTAAGAAACATAGACCTATTCTAGGCATGCCCATTATTTCTGTTAAAATAGGAGATCATTGTTATCATGGCTTATGTGATATGGGTGTTAGTTCTAGTGCAATACCTTTTTCCTTATATAAAGAAATTATGCATGATATTGCACCCGCTGAAATAGAAGATATTTATGTTACAATTAAGCTTGCAAATAGAGATACTATTTCACCAATGGGGATTGTTAGAGATGTCGAAGTCTTGTGTGGGAAAGTTAAATATCCTGCTGATTTTCTTGTTCTTGGTTCCCCACAAGATAGCTTTTGTCCCATTATATTTGGTAGACCCTTCTTGAATACTGTCAATGCTAGGATTGATTGTGAAAAGGATATTGTTACAATTGGCTTGGGAGATATGTCTCATGAGTTTAATTTTGCTAAGTTTCGTAGACAACCCCATGATAAAGAATTGCCTAGTAAGGATGAAATTATTGGTCTTGCTTCTATTGCCCAAGGGTGATCCTAGGGGATCCTCCTCCACCCAAGGGTGATCCCGTGTTTGAGCTTAAACCATTACCTGATACTCTTAAATATGCTTATCTTGATGAAAAGAAGATATATCCTGTTATTATTAGTGCTAACCTTTCAGAGCAGGAAGAGGAAAGATTATTGAAAGCTCTGAAGATGCATCGTGCTGCTATTGGATATACACTTGATGATCTTAAGGGCATTAGTCCCACTCTATGCCAACACAAAATAAAATTGGAAGAAGATGCCAAACCAGTTAGAGATCATCAATGATGGTTAAATCCTAAGATTAAAGAAGTGGTAAGAAAGGAAATACTAAAGCTCCTCGAGGCAGGTATAATTTATCCCGTTGCTGATAGCCAGCGGGTAAGTCCTGTCCATTGTGTCCCTAAGAAGGGGGGTATTACTGTTGTTCCTAATGATAAAGATGAATTGATCCCGCAAAGAATTATTACAGGTTATAGGATGGTAATTGATTTCTGCAAATTAAATAAAGCTACTAAAAATGATCATTACCCTTTACCTTTTATTGATCAAATGCTAGAAAGACTATCCAAACATACACATTTATGCTTTCTAGATGGTTATTCTGGTTTCTCTCAAATACCTGTGTCAGCGGACGATCAAGCAAAGACTACTTTTACTTGCCCTTTCAGTACTTTTGCTTATAGACGTATGCCTTTTGGTTTATGTAATGCACCTGCTACCTTTCAAAGATGCATGATGGCTATATTCTCTGACTTTTGTGAAAAGATTTGTGAGGTATTCATGGATGATTTCTCCGTTTATGGATCCTTTTTTGATGATTGCTTGAGCAACCTTGATCGAGTTTTGCAGAGATGCAAAGATACTAGTCTTCTTTTGAATTGGGAAAAGTACCACTTTATGGTTAATGGAGGCATTGTCTTGGGGCATAAAATTTCTGAAAGAGGTATTGAAGTTCATAATGCTAAAGTTGACGCTATTGAAAAGATGCCGTGTCCCAAGGACATTAAAGGTATAAGAAGTTTCCTTGGTCATGCTGGTTTTTATAGGAGGTTCATTAAGGACTTCTCTAAAATCTCTAGGCCTCTGACTAATTTATTACAAAAAGATATTCCTTTTGTCTTCGATGATGATTATGTAGAAGTATTTGAAATACTTAAGAAAGCTTTGATCACTGCACCTATTGTTCAGCCACCTGATTGGAATTTACCCTTTGAAATTATGTGTGATGCTAGCGATTATGCTGTAGGTGCTGTTCTAGGGCAAAGAGTTGATAACAAACTAAATGTTATTCAATATGCTAGTAAAACTCTAGACACTGCTCAGAGAAATTATGCTACCACCACTATTGAGGATATCGCTTATCGTTAGCGTATCGGTCAGCTAGGTATTAGAGATTAATCAGAAATCGACTTTATTGGTCAACTATTAATAAGCCATTTTTTTTGCAAATCCTAGGTTCCCAACACTATAATATGCTATATTCAACACCAAAACAATATTGGACAGAAGTGTTACCAGGATAACTAGCCTTTGCAACCTCGTATAATGAGAAACAAAATAGGACAATAGTACATATTGCATAGCAAGGTCCACAAAACACAATTAAACATAGTTTTTGCAAACATAATGTTAGGAATAGGCTCAATTTATCAGTATATTCCTGATAAATCACTTGTCAGAATGATAAATCGGCTCAAATGATAAATGGTGAAGATAATGCATAATCTTATCGGCCACCCCATGAGTAGCGATAAATCGCTGAATCGAAAGATTTTTTGAACAGTGGCTACCACTGAAAAAGAATTCTTAGCAGTTGTATTTGCTTGTGATAAGTTCAGACCTTATATTGTTGATTCTAAAGTAACTATTCACACTGATCATGGTGCTATTAAATATCTTATGGAAAAGAAAGATGCTAAACCTAGACTTATTAGATGGGTTCTCTTGCTACAAGAATTTGATTTGCATATTATTGATAGAAAGGGAGCTAAGAACCCAGTTGCAGACAACTTGTCTAGGTTAGAGAATGTTCTTGATGACTCACTACCTATTGATGATAGTTTCCCTGATGAACAATTAGTTGTCATAAATGCTTCTCATACTGCTCCATGGTATGCTGATTATGCTAATTACATTGTTGCTAAATTTATACCACCTAGTTTCACATACCAGCAAAAGAAAAAAGTTCTTTTATGATTTAAGACATTACTTCTGGGATGACCCACACCTTTATAAAGAAGGAGTAGATGGTGTTATTAGACGTTGTGTACCTGAGCATGAACAGGAACAGATCCTACGCAAGTGTCACTCCGAGGCATATGGAGGACACCACGCTGGAGATAGAACTGCACATAAGGTATTGCAATCCGGTTTTTATTGACCTACTCTCTTCAAAGACGCCCGTAAGTTTGTCTTGTCTTGTGATGAATATCAAAGAATTGGTAATATTAGTAGACATCAAGAAATGCCTATGAACTATTCTCTAGTTATTTAACCGTTTGATGTTTGGGGCTTTGATTATATGGGACCTTTTCCTGCCTCTAATGGTTATACACATATTTTTGTTGCTGTTGATTACGTTACTAAGTGGGTGGAAGCTATTCCAACTAGTAGTGCTGATCATAACATCTCTATTAAGATGCTTAAAGAAGTTATTTTTCCGAGGTTTGGAGTCCCTAGATACTTAATGATTGATGGTGGTTCACACTTTATTCATGGTGCTTTTCGTAAAATGCTTGCTAAGTATGATGTTAATCATAGAATTGCATCTCCTTATCACCCACAGTCTAGTGGTCAAGTAGAATTGAGCAATAGAGAGCTCAAATTAATTTTGCAAAAGACTATTAATAGATCTAGAAAGAATTGGTCCAAGAAACTTGACGATGCATTATGGGCCTATAGAACTGCATATAAAAATCCTATGGGTATGTCTCCATATAAGATGGTTTATGGAAAAGCATGTCACTTACCTCTCGAACTTGAACATAAGGCATATTGGTCTATTAAAGAGCTTAATTATGATTTCAAACTTGTTGGCGAGAAGAGGTTATTTGATATTAGCTCACTTGATGAATGGAGAACCCAGGCCTATGAGAATGCCAAATTGTTTAAAGAAAAAGTTAAAAGATGGCATGATAAAAGGATACAAAAGCATGAGTTTAATGTAGGCGATTATGTGTTGCTATTCAACTCTCGTTTAAGATTTTTTGCAGGAAAACTTCTCTCTAAATGGGAAGGTCCTTACGTTATCAAGGAGGTCTATCGTTCCGGTGCCATAAAAATCAACAACTTCCAAGGCACAAATCCGAAGGTGGTGAACGGTCAAAGAATCAAACATTAAATCTTAGGTAACCCAATAAATGTTGAAACTAATATTATTGAAACTGTAACCCCGGAGGAACACATAAGGGACACTTTCCAGAACGTTTTAGACTTCGAAAAGAAATAGGTATGTGGTACAGTAAGTAAACCGACTCCAAAACAGTTCTAATGGCAATTTTTCTCCGTTTTGGAATATTTAAGAAAATAGGAAGATAAGAAGTAGTCCGGGAAGGACACGAGGCGTCCACGAGGGTGGAGGGTGCGCCCTACCCTACTGGGCGCGCCCCCCTGCCTCATGGGCACCTCGTGTGCTCTCCGGACTCCGTTTTCTTGCACGATACTTCTTTTGGTCGATAAAAATTCATTATATAATCCCCCGAAGGTTTTGACCACCGTATCATGCAAATATCTTCGGTCTTTGTTTCGAGCTGTTTCTGCCGCAGATTAGAGCAATATGTCATCCTAGGATTCGGAGGGAGAAAGCTATGTGGATGATTACCTTGCAGACCCTAAGGTCTATGGGGACTTGGACCATTGTGGCTGGACCACTGAGGAAGAAGAAGACCACGAGCCTAAGGGAAAGGAGGAGACGAGCTCAGATGAAGATGAAGTACCATTACCTCAACCTGGGGATATGCATGTGAAGTTTAAAAAGTCAAGCCTCCCTGATAGGGCAAACAAACCCAAGATCAAGTTTATCCCTTTTCCTCTCTTGCAGGAAAACAAACAGGAACTATGCAAAAGGATATTAAGCCTTGAGCAGGAGATCGATGATCTACGGGAGCAAAATTCCATTCACAAGCGCAAATTAAGGAAGAAGCCTACATCATCAACAACTCCAACACCAACTCTAAAGCAGGAGACATAATCACTTGGGTATGGGCACTCCCCTTGGCAACTGCCAAGCTTGGGGGAGGTGCCCCAGTATCATATCACCATCACACTCCTATCTTTACCGTTTTACTTAGTTCGATCCCTTTGGTAATATCTTGATCTAGTAGAATAAAGTTTTGGTATGAATTAGTTTTGAGTTTTGCTTTGTGATCCCTTTATGTAATCGAGTCCGTGAGCTATATATAATAAAGATTAGTGTTGAGTCAAGGGCTTTGCTATCTTGCTATGATCTTAAGTGCATGAAAGAATAAAAAAATAAAATAAAAGAAGTCATATTGATCTTATGGATAGTAATGACTTCACATATAGAGAGTATGAAGCTTAAAAATTGTTGAGAGTTGGCAAACATAGTTTTGGTCATCATTGCAATTAATAGGAAGTAATAAAGAAAGAGAGGTTTTCAAATATAAATATACTATCTTGGACATCTTTTATGATTGTGAGCACTCATTAAAGATGACATGCTAAAGAGTTGATGTTGGACAAGGAAGACAACGTAATGGGTTATGTTTTCTCACATCTCAGTTAAAGTATATTGTCATGGATCATTCAAACATGTTGAGCTTGCCTTTACCCCTCATGCTAGCCAAATTCCTTGCACCAAGTAGAGATACTACTTGTGCTTCCAAATATCCTTAAACCCAGTTTTGCCATGAGAGTCCACCATACCTACCTATGGATTGAGTAAGATCCTTCAAGTAAGTTGTCATGTTGCAAGCAATACAAAATTCTCTCTAAATATGTATGACTTATTAGTGCGGAGAAAATAAGATTTATACGATCGTGTGATATGGAAGTAATAAAAGCGACGGACTGCGTAATGAAGGTTCATATCACAAGTGGCAATATAAAGTGACGTTCTTTTGCATTAAGATTTTGTGCATCCAACCCTAAGAGCACATGACAACCTCTGCTTCCCTCTGCGAAGGGCCTATCTTTTACTTTATGTCTTTTACATCATGCAAGAGTCAAGGTGATCTTCACCTTTCCCTTGTTCATTTTATCCTTTGGCAAGCACCTCGTGTTGGAAAGATCATGATATATATATATATCCAATTGGATGTAAGTTAGCATGAACTATTATTGTTGACATTACCCTTGCGGTAAGACATTGGGAGGCAACACTATAAGCCCCTATCTTTATCCGTGTCCGATTAAAACTCCATAACCATAAGTATTGCGTGAGTGTCAGCAGTTGTGAAATACTAAATGATAGTTGAGTATGTGGACTTGCTGAAAAGCTCTTATATTGACTCTTTCCGATGTTATGATAAATTGCAATTGCTTCAATGATTGAGATTACAGTTTGTTAGTTCTCAATGAAGTTTCTGATTCATGCTTGACATTGTGAATAGATTGCTACTTGAGCATAAGAAATCATATGACAAAATCTATATATGTTGCTGTTATAAGAATGATCATGATGCCCTCATGTCCGTATTTTATTTTTATCGACACCTCTATCTCTAAACACGTGGACATATTTTTCGATATCGGCTTCCACTTGAGGACAAGCGAGGTCTAAGCTTGGGGGAGTTGATACGTCCATTTTTCATCATGCTTTTATATCAATATTTATTGCATTATGGGCTGTTATTGCATGTTATGTCACAATAATTATGGCTATTCTCTCTTATTTTACAAGGTTTAACATGAAGAGGGAGAATGCCGACAGCTGGGATTCTGGGCTGGAAAAGGAGCAAATATTAGAAACCTATTCTGCACAGCTCCAAAAGTCCTGAAACTCCACGGAAGTCATTTTTGGAATTAATAAGAGTTATTTAGTGGAAGAAATACCTGAGGGGGGCCACCCACCATCCATGAGGGTGGGGGGCGCGCCCACCCTTACAGGGCGCGCCCCTGCCTCGTGGGCCCCCTGGAAGCCCTCTGGTGTCCATCTTCTGCTATATGAAGTCTTTTACCGTGGAAAAATCATAAGCAAGTTTACGGGACAAAACTTCGCCGCCACGAGGTGGAACCTTGGCGAAACCAATCTAGGGCTCCGGCGGAGCTATTCTGCCGGGGAAACTTCCCTTCGGGAGGGGGAAATCATCATCATCGTCATCACCAATGATCCTCTCATCGGGAGGGGGTCAATCTCCATCAACATCTTCACCAGCACCATCTCTTCTCAAACCCTAGTTCATCTCTTGTATCCAATCTTTGTACCAAAACCTCAGTTGGTACCTGTGGGTTGCTAGTAGTGTTGATTACTCCTTGTAGTTGATGCTAGTTGGTTTATTTGGTGGAAGATCATATGTTCAGATCCTTAATGCATATTAATACCCCTCTGATTATGAACATTAATATGCTTTGTGAGTAGTTACGTTTGTTCCTGAGGACATGGGTGAAGTCTTGCTATTAGTAGTCATGTGAATTTGGTATTCATTTGATATTTTGATGTGATGTATGTTGTCTCTCCTCTAGTGGTGTTATGTGAACGTCGACTACATGACTCTTCACCATTATTTGGGCCTAGAGGAAGGCATTGGGTAGTAATAAGTAGATAATGGTTTGCTAGAGTGACAGAAGCTTAAACCCTAGTTTATGCGTTGCTTCGTAAGGGGCTGATTTGGATCCACTTGTTTCATGCTATGGTTAGGTTTACCTTAATACTTCCTTTGTAGTTGCAGATGCTTGCAATAGGGGTTAATCATAAGTGGGATGCTTGTCCAAGAAAGGGCAGCACCTAAGCACCTGTCCAACCACATATCAAATTATCAAAGTAACGAACGCGAATCATATGAGCGATGAAAACTAGCTTGATGATAATACCCATGTGTCCTCGGGAGCGCTTTTCTCATTATAAGAACTTGTCAGGCTTGTCCTTTGCTACAAAAAGGATTGGGCCACCATTCTGCACCTTATTTACTTTCATTGCTTGCTACCCGTTACAAATTATCTTATCACAAAATTATCTATTACCTACAATTTCAGTACTTGTAGAGAATAACTTGCTGAAAATCGCTTGTCATTTCCTTCTGCTCCTCGTTGGGTTCGACACTCTTACTTATAGAAAGGACTACGATAGATCCCCTACACTTATGGGTCATCAGGCCCGTAAGACACACAACCATGTTAGTAAAAGTTTTGTAGTGACTAGACTCGACTTAGGCCAAGGAGTGTGGAAGGGGGATTCCTATAGGCAGTCGGCTCTGATACCAACTTGTGACACCCCCGATTCAATTGTACACTAATCATGCACTCAAATGTGTAAGATCAAGATAAGGGACTCACAGAAAGATATCACAACACAACTCCAAAAGTAAAATAAGTCATACAAGCATCATATTACAAGCTAGGGGCCTCGAGGGCTCAAATACAAGTGCTCGAACATAAACGAGTCAGCGGAAGCAACAATATCTGAGTACAGACATAAGTTAAACAAGTTGCCATAAGATGGCTAGCAAAAACTGGGATATAGATCGAAAGAGGCGCATGCCTCCTGCCTTGGATCCTCCTAAACTAATCCTGGTCGTCATCAGCGGCCTGCATGTAGTAGTAGGCACCCCCAGTGTAGTAGGAGTCATCGTCTACGGTGGCGTCTGGCTCCTGGGCTCCAACGTCCGGTTGCAGCATCCAAGAATAAGAGGAAAAAGGGGGAAAAGAGGGAGCAAAGTAACCGTGAGTACTCATCCAAACTACTCGCAAGCAATGATCTACACTACATATGCATGGGTATATGTGTAAAGATGCAATATCGATGGACTGAACTGCAGAATGCCAGAATAAGAGGGGGATAGCTAGTCCTATCGAGGACTATGCTTCTGGTAGCCTCTGTCTTGCAGCATGTAGAAGAGAGTAGATTGAAGTCCTCCAAGTAGCATCGCATAGCATAATCCTACCCGGCGATCCTCCCCTCGTCGCCCTGTGGGAAAGCGATCACCGGGTTGTCTCTGGAACTTGTCTGGGTGTGTTTTATTAAGTATCCGGTTCTAGTTGTCATAAGGTCAAGGTACAACTCCGGGTCATCCTTTTACTGAGGGACACGACTATTCGAATAGATAAACTTCCCTGCAGGGGTGCACCAGAGTTCCAACACGTTCGATCCCTCTAGCTAGACACAATTTCCTGGGTCATGCCCGGCCTCAGAAGATCAACATGTCGCAAGCCTACCTAGGCCTAACAGAGAGGTTAGAACGCCGGTATAAATACTAAGCGCGCAAGGGTCTGGGCACATCGCCTATTGCACACCTGTAGGTTGCGTGGGCGGCCGAAAACCGACCTAGCCTCCCTAATACAAGAGCGGGCGTTCTAGTCCAATCCGGCGCGCGCCGCTCAGTTGCTGATGTCTAGAAGGCTTCGGCTGATACCACGACGTTAAGTGCCCATAACTGTTCCTGTGTAGTTGGTTAGTGCGTATATGCCAGTGGCCAGACTCAGATCAAATACCAAGATCTCGTTAAGCGTGTTATTTTGAAGTAACTGCGGGCACCGACCAGGGCCAGGCCCACCTCTCACCTTGGTGGTCTCAACCTGCCCTGTCGCTTCGCCACAAAGATCCACACAGAGGGCCGTTGGGAAAGTATGTCCTTTCAGCCCCCAATTCATGAATCAACCGCGGGTACTCAATGAGCCGACCCGACTTTAGTCACCATCTGAATAGTATGTATGTATGTAAGTATATACCCGTGATCACCTCCCGAGTGATCACGACCCGATAGTATAGCAAGGTAGACGGACAAGAATGTAGGGCCACACATGATAAACTAGCATCCTATACTAAGCATTTAGGATTGCAAGTAAGGTATCAACAACTGTAGCAACAATGACATGCTATGCAACAGAGTAGGATTAACCAAACAGTAACATGCTACACTACTCTAATGCAAGCAGTAGAGTAAAAAATAGGCGATATCTGGTGATCAGGGGGGGATTGCCTGGTTGCTCAGGCAAGAAGGAGGGGTCGTCAACTCCGTAGTCGAACGGGGCAGCAACAATGTCGTTCTCGTAGTCTACCGGAAAGAGGGGGAAGAAACAATAAATACAATGCAAACATAAGCATGACGATGCATGACATGATAATGGGCGGTGCTAGGCGTGCCCTAACGCGGCAGTAGGTGGTACCGGCGAAGGGGGGAAACATCTGGGAAAGTACCCCCGGTGTTTCGCGTTTTCGGATAAATGAACCGGAGGTGAAATGTTGCGGGTTCGCTATGCTAGGGACGCGTGGCTGACGAACGGGCTACGTATTCGGATTCATCTCGTTGTTCTGAGCAACTTTCATGTACAAAGTTTTTTCATCCGAGCTACGGTTTAATTTATTTTAATTTTCAAAGTTTTAAATCATTTTTGGAATTAATAGAATTAATTTAATTCAAAAGTCAATTTATGACGTCATCAAGATGTCAGCATGACGTCAGCGATCAACTCTGACCGTTGATCTGGTCAACCTAACACGTGGGTCCCACTGTCATTCACTGTGATATACTAAAAACAGATTAATTAGTTTAATTAGTGATTAGGTTAGTCTAATAAGGATTAATTAAGTTAATTAATTAATTAATTAATTAATATTTTCATTTAATATTCTTTTTTTATTCAAAAACGTTCAGGAGGGGTGGGGCCCCCTTGTCATTGGCCCAGGGGGCCTTAACGGGGCGTGGGCGAAACAGGGCAGCGGGTGCCGCGGGCGACAGGCGCTGCGGGTCGGCGCCAGCGGCCACGGCCGCAGCCGGAGCAGGGCAGCGCGGTGAGCGGGACAGCAGGCGGTGGGGCGAGCGGACGCGGCTGGTTGGCGGGCGCAGGCCGCATCTGGGCCAAGCGGGCGGGCACCGGAGCAGGGCCGCGCGGGTGGAGGAGGCCGGGGGCAGCAACGCAGCGGGGAGCTGAGGCGGGGCACGTGAGCGCACGGCGACACGGGCGCACGGAGAAAGCCGCGAGCGCGATGGGGGGTTGGCGGCGAGCAAGTAGCAGGGGAGGAGGCGGCCGCGGGTGGTGGTGGGCGCGTCGTGTGGCCGCGGGGTGTGCGTGGGCGCGAGAGGAGGAGAGGCCAGGGGCGGCCGGGCTGCAGCGAGGCTTGGGTGCGGAGCCGCGAGCAGCCGCAGGGCGAGGCCACAGGCAGGGTGTGCGAGCGCATGGGTGGGTGGAAGGGCGCGGTGGTGCGGGGGAGTGCGCGCGCAGGCGAAGAAGTGCAGCCGCAGCAGCCAGCACGGGGGGGGGAGCAGAGGCGGGGCACGGCCTCGAGCGGGTGCACAGCGGGACAGCGAGCAGAGCCGGAATGGGCGACGAGGAGCACACGGTCGAGGCGCGGGACGAGGGAAGGCTGGGGCCTCACCGTGGGTAGCAGGGGACGGTGCAATGGGGCGCGAGGAGGGCGACGGGGACAACGACGTTAGAGAGAAAGCAGGCCGGCGAGGACGAGGAGGCAGGCCAGCGAGGACGAGGAGGCAGGCTGGCGAGGACGCGTTCCGGTGACGGCGTCGAGCGGTAGGGCGGAGCCGGGATCGAGCCCCCAAGCCCCGATCCGATCTGGATCGGGGGAAGGAGAGGAGAGACGTGGGGAGAGTGGGGGAGTGGGGCGACGAGGAGGGGTTAGGGTTTCGGAGGGAGTGGGGGTGGGCTGGCCGGCCGGGCCAGGTGGGTCGGCCAGCTGGGCCGTCTGGCCCTGTTGGCTTGGGGCCCTTTTTCTTTCTTTTTTTGTTTTGTCCTTTTTTCCTTTTTCTTTATTTTCTTTTCTGTTTTAATTCATTTTAAGTTTTAGATTTTTTTATAAAAGCATGGTTCCCTCACCATAAATACATAGGCATTTAATTGCACACTCCAAACATTTTAGTTTAATATTTTAAAAACTTTTGATGTTTGAAAAAAACTCAATTTTGAATTTGAATCGTTTGAACTAACGCAGGATTAGCAACAGTAACCGGGGTTACATGGCATCGTTAACGTGGGATTACTGTAGCATGATTATCCGGGCGTTACAATGACGGTCCTCCACAACACACCGCGGACAACAGCACGACCCTCCAGGACGGCATAGCCTCGACCAATGGTGCGCACACACTCCACGCTTGCGACGGCCCTCCAAGATGTCACACACGCACTCCAGGCACACCGCGGATGACGCCGCACGAGCGCGACGGTCCTCTACAACACACTGCGGACAACAGCACAATAGTAGGATGGACGGATGATGCCCAACGCTCGAGTGCATCAAGGTGCCAAATGATGTGGCTGGTCGTCGCGGCTATTGGCGTCGACGCTGCGGTCATGGTCGTGGCGACGGGAGAAGGGCAGACACGGACTCGATTCTGATGGGGCGACCTCGGGATTGGATGCGGGAAGCTCCATGATGGAGTCGATTCTAGCAGGTCTTGTGTAGGGGTTTCCGAGATAGTAGCCTAGATGCGATGGTAGCAGAGACAAGGGATTTTACCCAGGTTCAGGCTCTCTGAGGAGATAAATCCCTACGTCTTGCTTGTGTTATTGATTTGGATGGAGTACAAAGTACAGGTTGATCTACCATGAGATCGATGATGTCATCTATGAGCCTACCCCTTGTTTAATAGATAGGGGGTCTAGTGTTACAGTAAGGGTGGCTACGGATAAGGTAATCATGTTGTAGACGACATTAAGTCTTGGAGTATGCGCCAAGTCTTCGAAAATATTCCTTCTATATGCCATAGGCCGTGTTGTTGTGTCCCACTGGTGAACTGACATGGGGTCCTTGGCCTGGCCCATCTGGCTGGGAGACAACATGGTGAGTGACCCCTAATACAGGACACCTTCAGTAGCCCATAAACCTGTCTTCAAGTTGGAGATGCTCCTTGGATCTTCTGATCCACTCTTCGTCTTGAGTTGTCGGTCTTGAAAATTGATTCAACAATCCTTCCCGCATATGACGTCTTGTTTGTCCAAGTGTATTCGAGGTGTTGGAGTGCCCTCTCTTTATTTTTCGATGAGTTCTTTGTCGTTTCCGTACCGAGCTGGATGTTGGAAATTTACCCATGCAACTTTTCCTTAGCCGCAAAGTATCTCGCTCTTGGTCCATGATGACAACCCCGCATGGCTTTGATAGCACAGACCAAGTCTCGTCTATCAAACCACGTGGTTGCATGATGTAGGGTAGAACCCTAGCGGCCCGATCTTTCACGATTGGAGATAATCCTACAAAGAAAACCAAGACAACAAGGAGAAATCATGAGGGGAAACATGAGAGAATCACTCAAACCAACAAGATTCGGTCACACATATGCTAGATCCTCGGAACACAAAGAGAGATACACAATTCAAAGTCAACAAAGGACGATACAAAGGGTCTTCTCCATGAAGAGGTCTTGAAGGTTCTTCCCATGATGGGGTCTTGAATCCGCTTGGGGGATGTTCTTCGAAGAGGCGCTCGTCTCCGAAGGAGAAGTAACCAAGTGGATGAGCACAGCTCCATCTCTAATATGAGCTATCACAATGCTGACCCTAAAACGTAGTTGGAGGATGAGTACATATAATCTAAGGGGCGAAGGGGTACATGGGCCTCAGCCCAGATGCTCTGCATGCAAGCAGGGGGCCAGATGTCCGGGCATTGGGCCGGATGTCCGGGGCTTCGTGACGGGCCGGATGTCCGGGCTGGTGTGGATGCGTTCTGTGAAGGATGCCGGATTTTCGGGCTGGGGCCGGATGTCTGGCGGTTCGCGTCGGGCCAGATGTCTGGGCCCGGTAGCACTTCGGTTGCTGGGCTGCTGTTGTTGTTGACATCTCCAGGGGCCGGATGTCCGGGTTTTGTAGCACCTTGACGTCCTTCTTCGTCGAGCCTCTTCATCTATGTACTTGGGGACTTGTCCAAAGTTCTGAGCGTCTCCAAGGTCGTCTCCTTGATTCCTGGGCACGTGCAGTGTCTTTGCATAAGGTAGCAACCATGTCTCACATGAATGGAAAGGGGAAGCATTTAGGAGCAGGTTCACCTTGTGTCCAATGGCGTATGTTTGAGGTCTCGTCGTATGTCCACTTGGGGCTTGGGGAGTAGTCATAGTGTACATGGGGATGACCGTTAGATGCTTCGCATCATCTCCCCCCTTGGGAAAGATCCAACCTCGGATCGTGATCCTCATCACCATGGAAACGGTTGTCATGGACGGACTTGTAGTTGGACGAAGTTGAAGACATGGCGCAATCCTAGTACTCCAAGGTGTCTCCGGAGTGGTATTCATGCAAAAGAGCAAACACAAGCGACACTCATAAATACAATGGTTAGCGCACACAAAGTGTACATCATGTAAGAATGAGTCCGTGCAACAAGATTGTTCGTGGCAAGACACATGATGCTTAGACAAATGATATAAAATGATATGCAAAGCATTCATGGGCTCATGGTGCACAAAGCTATAAATTCTACCATTATGCAAAATGATGTCATAAAGGGACGGTGTATCAAAAGCATGAACATGGTTATTGGTGCTCAATGTGAGTATGTGATCATGCAATTGATAGTGTGCAATGTGATCATTATGGATGAATACGCCATCGAGGTATATCATAACAAATTTGCTAAGGAAATGCACAATCTCATATATCATGGATGACATGGAAATAGATGCAACAAGGCGAGCATAATGTGAGTCAATCCATGCATAGGGTGTAAACTTGCGGTGAGTATGATATGTCCATCGAGCATGACATGTGGGATCACAATCAACAAATATGGAGGTGTGAGTGCAATGTGCCAAAGGAGTGTTGATGTACCAATGCTCGATTGTCGGCGTTCTGGGAATGAGGGTCCCCAAACTTGCCTGCCTGCGGCCTGCGGCGTGGCTTGAGTGGTGGCCCAGCATGGCCCATCTTCATCAACGCAAGGCTCAAGACCCTTGCGAGGGGCCAAGCCTCGTGGGGCGGACGACACGAGGCTTCCTTAGGAGCGGCCTCGCTAGGCAGGCTCGTGAGGAGGCGGAGAGATCAAGGCAGGGGTACCTCGCGAGGTGCTCGTGACGCAAGCCGTGACGATTGAGACCAGGCGGGCGCCGGCCCGCGCAGTGTCCTTGTTTCCTCTTTGGTGTAAAGGGGGCAAGCACATGCGAGGAGTACCGAGGCATCAGGCAAAGGTTGCCATTTCATTGCAACGAGACCAAGACCAGCAGAGCGACAGTATGGAGGTCACCGTGGAGCCCAAGATGACATCATAGCCAGTGCCTTTGGCATCCGAAGACCTAGTCAGGATAACTTGTACTAGATGTTCCCCTTCAAAATGGCCGTTGTTGGCGCCCTTCCCGCTCAATATTTGGGAAGAGGGCCAGGGCCTCTATAAATAGGGCTAGCCACCACAGAAGAGGGCATCTGAGATCGAGTCCTCATCAGATCCATAGGCGATTGAACTCGTCCAAGTAGTTCACCGCATCAGCTCAAGAACACCTCTCGCGAGGCTGTTCATCCCTGTACTGTTCATCATCAGCCCCTGAGGCAATCCACCACACCACACACTGGAGTAGGGTATTACACCACAACGGTGGCCTGGACCAATATAAATCTTGTGTCCCTCGTGTTGTTCGTCGTTTTAGCTTAGATTCACGCGAGGCGATCATGCGTGGATTGGTAGGGCGAAGATCTTCGTGCGCACCCCAGAGTTCGAACCTTAAGGGTCTGCCAGAACCCAACATTTGACAATTGGCACGCCACGTCAAGACCCCGTGCTGCTCCAGGCAGCGGCGCGTGGGAATCCCCAGGAGCAAGCCCGGCACCAGCAGGGAGCTCCGGTGGCCACCGCAGGCTGCCACGCCTTCACCACCGAGCTACGCAGTGTCGCCTGGCCAGGCAAGTTCAAACCTGACCTGCCCCCTCGCTACGACGGCACTGCCGACCCCGCCGAGTTCCTATAGCTCTACGAGCTAGGCATCGAAGCTGCCAACGGGGACGAAAAGTTCATGGCGAACTGGTTTCCCATGGCACTCAAGGATGATGCCCGCACCTGGCTCCTGAACCTGCCTCCCGGCACGATCTCCTCCTCGGACAAGATGCACACTCGCTTCATCACCAACTTTCAGGGCACTCGCGGCGTCCGCCGGCCGTGGGTGACTTGCGCCACATCAAGCAGCAACCCGGAGAGACCTTGCAGAAGTACATGTAGCACTTCAACAGCACTCGCCTCAAGATTCCCAGGGTGACCGAGGAGGCCATCATCTCGGCGTTCTCTGATGGCGTCCGCGATGTCTAGATGAAGGAGGAGGTGGCAATCCACAAAGATCTGTGCATGTCTCTGGAGTTGTTCAACCTGGCGACCAAGTGCGCAAGGGCTAAGGAGGGACGCCTTTCCCTTCTCGAGCTCCCGGCTGCAGATCCAAAAGAGAAGAAAGCCAAGGCCAAGGATGTGAAGCGCAAGGGAGCAGCTGTGCTCGCAGCAGAGCCAGACATGAAGCGCGGTAGGGACCAGCCGAAGTCGTCCAAAGGCAGCCGGTACTGCGTGTACCACGATCTCCATGCCCACAACACCAACGAATGCCAGGAGCTTAGGGCCGTGCGAGAAGGCCGTGTCGGTCGACGCCCCGAGCGCAACGATCGGGGCTATGGCCGAGGCGGAGGAAGAGGTGGAGGATGATGGGACGACCGTGGCCCTCGCCAAGGGTGGCGTGACCGGCCTCGCGAGGACCGCTGGCAGGACCAGCCTCGTGAGGGAGCTTGGAGGGATCAGCCTCGTGAGGATTGCCCTCAAGGTAATGCAGGACTTCCTCCTCTGCCACCACCACCAAGAAGGAATGACGACCATCATCAGAACGAGGGGGATGGGGGCTTCCAGGAGCCGCTTGCAATCTCTTGCATCTTGGGCGGTGCCCAGGCCCCAGCCTCTCAGCATCTTCAAGCAGTTTGCTCGCGAGGTGAATGCAGTCCTCCCCAAGCTTGAGGCCACGCGCCCTCTCAGGTGGTCTACGTGCGCCATCACGTTCAGCTCAGCTGATCAGCTCAAGTGCGCGGCAACGGCCGGTGTCCTCCCGATGCTCTGTTCCCCAGTCATCAGCAACGTACAAGTTACCAGGACCTTCATCGACGGCGGAGCAGGGCTCAATGTCCTGTCCGTCGAGACGTTCAACAATCTCCAAGTGCCATATGATTAGCTTCAACCAACCAAGCCTTTCTCAGGAGTCACTGATGGCTCCACTGTCCCGATAGGGCAGGTCCGCCTCCCTGTCACCTTTGGGCAGCGCAAGAACTACCGTACCGAGCTCATTGACTTCGACGTTGCCCACATTCGCCTGCCATACAATGCCATCCTCGGGTATCCCGCCCTGGCCAAGTTTATGGCAGTGAATCACCATGGCTACAATGTACTCAAGATGATAGGAAGTGGCGGAGTCATCACGGTCCCCTGTGAAGAGAAGGATGCGGTGTGCTCTCTCGAGCGTGCCTTCCAAGCCGCGTCAGTCGAGGACCCAGGCAGCAAGAGTAGAAACCTTCCTGAAGCAGCTCCGAAGAAGAAGAAGACATCACCCGACTCAAGGCCTCAGGAGGCAGGTACCTCCGAAGGTGCCACATCAGGATCTGCGCCCGTCCAAGGGGCGCCACCCTCCATCGCATAGGAAGGCGCACCCGGTGCCCTCCTCGGGCAAGGCTCGGGGGCTCTCTTCTGGGGAGCCACTGACTTTGCCAAGATCACGAGGGAGGCGCTCGGGGCATCACTTGCAGGCGTGCTTCGCGGCACGTTTCCCTCGGGAAAGCATAAGGCTAGGAGGGCCCAACCCTCAGGAGTTCATCGCCAAGGTTGCTCAGGAGTTGCAGGAATCGAGAGTCATGCGCGGCAGCCGCCGCCTACCCAGCGTAGCTCCCCATCCAGGCGAGGATGGCGGGCTGCGCGTCTGCATCGACTACCCAGGGCTCAATCGAGTCGTGTCTCAGGAGTGCTTCTGTCCTTTGCGCGTAGGGCGTTGCAAGGGCCCACAGCACAACTACATTCGCATGCCCTTCGGCCTGCCGAACGCGGCTGCTGCTCACCAGCGCCTGATGAGAATCATTCTGTAAGCTTAGGTGGCCAAGCACCGCACAGTCTTGGGGGAAATGGAGGTGGACCTCGCCGAGCCGCCCGGACCTCCTGAGCCCCCCGAGGCTCGGAGCTCCAAGGGCTCGTGAGGATTGGCTTCTTCACCACGCACCATCAGCTACTCCGACACTTGCTCTGCAATGGTATCAGGTGACTTCTCTCAAGTTTCATTTCAGCTGGGAGCACCCTCAGGGCTGCATCATTCCCAGGTCGCGTGGGTCTGTCCCCGCGGCATGTATCTGTTTTGCTTATGTCTTTAGCTTACCTTGTTGGGGGCGCCCCTCGGGCTGCATCATCCCCAAGCCGCTTGGGCCTGACCCAGTGGCGTGTGCCTTTCTCTGCATCTATCTAAGTTGATTTGCTTATTCATGCTTAACCTGCTTGAGATAATCGCTTGCTCGATTGACACCTACCTTTGGAGCCGCTCGCTCTGGCACGACGCTTGCGCATGGGTCCGTCCCTACAACACTGACAAATCTGAGTGGTCGAGCTCTGGCCGTGGCAGCCCTGTAAAGTGCTACCTCACCAGGCCCTCAGTGCCTCAATCACTCCCTCGGAGCAACCAATAGCTAGCTAGCAACCGTAATGGCAGTCCTTGTTTCCCTCGTGCTGGTGAATAGGATCCACCTAAGGAATAGCAAGGGGGGCGTCGTGAGCTCTCTCTCTCTCCCATGCGATCCGCTTGCACGTTAAAAGGGGGGCGCCTGAGCATCGCAACTTAGTAGCTCTTACTGGCTCCCCAGCCCTCACCCCCTGGCCTTGACCAACGATATCGTGACCTGTCGTACCAGCGGCGGCCGAGCTCGCTTGAGGGCCGGGACCTGAGGACGTAGAGAATGAAGGAAAGTGCAGGGAAGAAGGGAGAAGCTCACGAGGACCTGGCCTAGCGACACCCCCAGCTGCCGGCACGCAGGCCCGACACCTTGCCGAAGAACTACTCCAAGCTCATGAGATAAGTCACGCCCTGGAAAAGCTAAATCAACGGGACGCTAAACCCTCGCCTAGTGCGGTTCTGTCACGGAGAAGTTGCCTTCGTTTCTTGCCCAACGGAGGCTGCTTGAGCGCTAAAGGGGACCTCCCGAGCATCGCGCCTCGGGGGCTCATTGAAAGTGCAACTATCCCTAGGTGGTTTTGGTAATTCATAACAACATATAGCTCATTGAGCTAATGCTATTCCAAGACTATTATTTCAGAAAAGCTCAATGAATGTCATGGCATGGATGATGAAAGTGGATCCCTAAAAATACTAAGGACAAAAGATTGGCTCAAGCTCAAAAGCTCAAGACTCTTCATTTTACATTTTAGTGATCCAAGATCACATTGAGTCTATAGGAAAAGCCAATACTATCAAGGAGGGATGAGGTGTTGCTTAATGAGCCTCTTGCTTCATGTGCTTAGTGATATGCTCCAAAACCCTCAACTACTTACTCACATCAACAAATGACCTAAACCCAAAGCCAAAATCGGTCACACCGATTCTTCCTATCCGGCACCACAGATTCCAAAAGTCATAGCCACTGCCACAAACCCTAAGCAAACCGGTCTTACCGATAGGGATCTCGGTCTCACCGAGATGGGATTGTAATCTCTCTGTTTCCCTTCGTAACGTTTCGGTCTAACCAAAGTGAGCGATCGTTCCCACCGAGATTGCAATGTAAACTCTCTGTTTCCCTTTTGTAACATTTCAGTCTCACCGAAAAGAGCAAATCGGTCCCACCGAGTTTACCTGACCAACTCTCTGGAAAGCTTATTACCAAATCGGTCTCACCGAGTTTGTGTAATCGGTCTTACCGAGATTACGTTATGCCCTAACCCTAACCGAATCGGTCTCACTGAGATGCATGTCAGTCCCACCGAAAATCACTAACGGTCACTAGGTTTACTAAATCGGTCCGACCGAGTCTGTTGAATCGGTCCCACCGAGTTTGGTAAATTGTGTGTAACGGTTAGATTTTGTGTGGAGGCTATATATACCCCTCCACCTCCTCTTAATTCGTGGAGAGAGCCATCAGAACAAACCTACACTTCCAACTTACTATTTCTGAGAGAGAACCACCTACTCATGTGTTGAGGCCAAGATATTCCATTCCTACCATATGAATCTTGATCTCTAGCCTTCCCCAAGTTGCTTTCCACTCAAATCTTCTTTCCACCAGATCCAAAACCTATGAGAGAGAGTTGAGTGTTGGGGAGACTATCATTTGAAGCACAAGAGCAAGGAGTTCATCATCAACACACAATTTGTTACTTCTTGGAGAGTGGTGTCTCCTAGATTGGCTAGGTGTCACTTGGGAGCCTCCGACAAGATTGTGGAGTTGAACCAAGGAGTTTGTAAGGGCAATGAGATCGCCTACTTCGTGAAGATCTACCGCTAGTGAGGCAAGTCCTTCGTGGGCGACGGCCATGGTGGGATAGACAAGGTTGCTTCTTCGTGGACCCTTCGTGGGTGGAGCCCTCCGTGGACTCGCGCAACCATTACCCTTCGTGGGTTGAAGTCTCCATCAACGTGGATGTACGATAGCACCACCTATCGGAACCACGCCAAAAACATCCGTGCCTCCAATTGCGTTTGAATCCTCCAAACCCTTCCCTTTACTTTCTTGCAAGTTGCATGCTTTAATTTCCGCTGCCTATATACTCTTTGCATGATTGCTTGAATAGTGTGATGATTGCTTGACTTGTCCTAAAGTAGCTAAAATCTGCCAAACTCTAAAATTGGGAAAATGTTAAGTTTTTAATTGGTCAAGTAGTCTAATCACCCCCCTCTAGACATACTTCAAGGTCCTACAAGTGGTATCAGAGCTTTGGTCTCCATTTGCTTTGATCTCCATAGCTTTTGGTGGTCATAGCCTTGGTTTCACAACCTAGGAGAGTATGGCGTCTAGCGAGGGAAATTATCACCGTAGAGGTCCTTACTTCGATGGTACTAATTTTGCTAGTTGGAAGCATAAGATGAAAATTCATATTCTTGGACATAACCCTGCCGTTTGGGCAATTATTTGTATTGGCTTGCAAGGTGAATTCTTTGATGGGAGAGAGCCAAACCGTGAATCTAATGTGAAAGAATTGAAGATGCTGCAATACAACGCTCAAGCTTGTGATATCATCTTCAACGGATTGTGCCCCGAAGAATTCAACAAAATCAGCCGTCTTGAGAATGCAAAGGAAATTTGGGATACTTTGATTGATATGCATGAAGGTACCGAATCCGTCAAGGAATCCAAGTTGGATGTGCTCCAAAGTCAGCTTGACAAGTTCAAAATGAAGGATGGTGAAGGTGTCGCTGAAATGTACTCTAGGCTTGCTCTTATCACAAATGAGATTGCCGGCTTAGGGAGTGAAGAGATGACCGACAAATTCATCATCAAGAAAATCCTAAGAGCATTGGATGGAAAGTATGATACCGTGTGCACATTGATCCAAATGATGCCAAACTACAAAGATCTCAAGCGAGCGGAAGTCATTGGAAGAATTGTTGCTCACGAGATGTCACTCAAGGATAAGGAGGAACTTCACAACAAGCCAAGTGGTGCTTACAAAGCCTCAAGTGAAGCCCCCACATCATCAAGTGAGAAACAAACCTTCAATGAAGAATTGAGCTTAATGGTGAAGAACTTCAACAAATTCTACAAGAGTAGAAGCAAAGAAAGAAGCTCCAAGTCAAGGTCTTACAATGACAAAAGATCTTCTAGTCGAGAGCGCAATTTCTACAATTGTGGGAGACCCGGACACTACTCCAATGAGTGTATGGCACCCTACAAAAGAAGAGAAGATTCTCCAAGAAGAAGAAGCAAAAGAGAAGAATCACCACCAAGAGAGAGGAGGAGTAGAGATGATCGTTATGAACGAAGACCCTCATGGAGAAGCAAGGATTCGGAAAGGAAAGACAAGTCATCAAGGAGCTACACAAAACAAAGACATCAAGCTCATGTTGGTGAATGGGTATCCGGCTCCGACTCCGACAATCACTCCGAGAGAAGCTATCACTCCGACTCTGAATATACTCAAGATGAAGGTGTTGCCGGTCTAGCACTTGTGTCAACCAACTCCTACAACATATTTGATTCACCAAATGAAGGAATTGGAAGATTCTTCATGGCCAAAGGTCCAAAGGTAACACATCCTGAGTATGTTGATTTCAATAGTGATGAAGATGACTTGCTAGTGGATGATGATTTACTTGTTGACAACTCTAGTGATGAATACTATTATGAAACGTCAATTAATCATGCTAATCAAGATAAAATGAATGACAATGATAAGGAGAAGATTGAGCTTCTAACTAAAGAACTAAACACTCTTAAGTTAGCTCATGAAACTATCTTCGAAGATCATCGAGAACTTTTAAGGGCTCATGAGAATTTACGCTTTGAAAAGCTCAATCTTGAGCAAGAGCATGAGTTCTTAAAGGAAATCAATGATGATCTCCGTAAGAAAAGTTCTTCTTACATTGCCAAGCGTTTACTCTTATCTACTTACATGCCTCAAGTCAAGTCTAGTAACAAGTACAAGAAAGGTACTTCCTCTAAGTAGTAACAATAATAATGTCAAATCCAATATTGTTGCTTCTAGTAGTTCTCTTGATTCCACTAATGATTCTCTTAGCCAAGTTACACTTGAGCAAGAAAATAGCTTATTGAAGGGAATTATAGAGAAAGGTGTTTACAAGAGCCTTGCCGGGAGTAAGCAGTTCGAGGAAATTGTATGCAAGTAAGGAAGGCACCGGAAGAATCAAGGTGTTGGTTTTGAACGAAATTTCAATGCCAATGGAGTTGAGTGGGAAGAAGATCAATACCCCAAGACGAAGTTTGTTCCTCAACAAGAGAAGTATGATCCTACTTCCTTCAAGGGAACACAAGCTCAAGATGATCTTCCACCACAAGACCACAAGAACAAAGGCAAGGACAAGCTTCAAGAAGAGATTGATGCATTTGAAGAAGCACCTAAAGCCTCGTTCAAGTGGGTTCCCAAGACTACGTCAAGTTCTACTTCATCAAGTACAACTACAACTCCAAGGATTCCCATCAAGATGATGTGGATCCCGAAGAAGAAGAACTAGAGAGTTCTTGAGGGTGACTCCGCCAACATTCTTCACTCATATCATTATGGCAAGAACAAGTGCAATCAACTTCCACATCTTGCACTAGTTCAAGGAGTCACAAACCCTCATGTTGGTAAGGCAAGGGACAAGGTAACCTAATGATTTCATGGACATCATCTTGTGTGTGCATCACTCTATGTCTATGGATATTCTTGTTTGTTCCTTGTGGGACTAACCCATGTAGGTAAGTTGAAAGTGCAACTCACTCCAAAGGATTGCTCCAAATGATCTACATCAACATTGAGCATCCACATCTTCAACACCTACATGAAGTCATCATCGACAAAACCCAAGGTTAGTTCATCCCTCTAAGGGGGGATCTCACATCTAGGGGGAGCTTAACTCTAAGAATTGAGTCAAAGCAACTCTAATGGTGTGAACACATCAATGCATTATGTAAAAGTGGTAACCCCACTTGAGCTTAAACGATGAGTATGACCTATGATAAAATGTTCTCATTTGACTCCTAAGTCAATATACTCATATATAGATGACCTAGTCATCGCCAATTGTTTGATAGATGCTCGAATTGGTTGTGCATGCTTTGCCACATATTTCATTTGCCATTTTATTATGTGAGCATGTTGGTGCATATTGTACTCATTCAAGGACATCCACTTGTTGTTTTGATTGTTTGGCTTCTTTTCTTTTTGCCAAGTGGATGGACAAGAATGCCTAAGAACTTTCTCTAGATATCTATGCTTTTCTCGTCTCAAACTCTATTCATGCTACATCACAAAATTTGATCAAGTCAGATTCGAACCACTCTGTGTGAGGAGCACTCGAAGTCCCCGATTCGTCATATACTTAAATTCCAAAACCTCTTTGTGATTCTTGGTCTGACCGATTCCTCCATTTTGGTCCTACCGAGATCATTAAGTTGATTTGAGTTTTCAATCTCGGTGCAACCGATTTGAACTTTTCGGTCACACCGATTTGCTGTAACTGTACACAGTTATGCATCTCGGTGCCACCGAGTCGTTCCACTCGGTCACACCGACAGGGTCGGGCTATATATAGTCACGGGCAAAATTTTGGAAATTTCTCCGAACCCCTTCGCCCGCGCAATAGCTCGCTCTGCCATCGAAGGTCTCCGGATCGTCTCCTCGTCGCCAGCCGCCTCCAGTAGCTGGTCTCCGCCGCCGTCAACGGATTTCGCCCCCGCCATTGCCGCCGTAGCGAGTTCACCGCCAAGTTAGGGTATGGACTCGATCATTGTGCTATCCTCGTCTGATTCCTAGAACATTGTGTTCTTATTGAATCCTGCCACGATTGAAACAATCCTATCCACTCAATGTAGTCCGTAGATTAGATGGGATTCAAAATTTTAGGGTTAGGTTTCCGCCGAAACCATCTCGGACCCACCGAGTTGAAAAACTCGGTCCCACTGATTTGGCTTATGCCATTGCACTAGTGACTCTCGGTCTGACCGAGAATTACTAATCGGTGCGACCGATTTTAGGATTCTGTGAAACCCTAGCAGTCTCGGTGCCACCGAACTGTGACTCGGTCCAACCAAGTTCATCAGTTTAGGTTCCAAAACTTCTTCGGTATCACCGAGTTTGAAAATCGGTTGATCTGAAATGCTTTCTGTGGAAAACTAAAGCTGAATTTTTGAATCATTCTTTTGCAAAAATCTCTGCATTTTGTGATGCTCATCCATTCTATCTCATCTATAACTCTTCACAGGGTCAGCAGTCAGTGTTTGCAGCATGTCAGACCAGAGTGATAGCCAGAACAGGTCAGTAGAGCAGATTGACATGAGCAAGGGCACTAGTCCCTCAAGTTCTACAGATGAAGGAAGCAGAAGCACTCCAAGCAACCTGCCCAAGGCTGCTACCAGGCAAAGGAGGAAGAGAACTTCAGACTCAGAGGAGAGGACTATAAAGCTAAAGAAGATGAGGCTACTTCCAAGAAAGTAGTGCTCAAAAAAGAATATGGCTCAGCAAAGAATACAAAGCCAGGCCTCAACAAGAAAGTTCCAGCAAAGAGGACACCAATGCCCAAAGCTAGAAGGTCCACTCAAGTGCCAAAACAGACTGAACCCAAAGAGGCACCTGAAAAGAAAGTCACTTCTTCCAAACCCAAGAAAGTTCCCACTGGAGAGACTATGAAGTTCACCATAGAATCAGAGGATGAAGGTGCTCAGGACAAGAAAAAGAAGAGAGCTAGAACCACAACTGCCCAGGTTCTTGGAAAGCCCTCTATGAGAAGAGATTCTGAAGAGGAAGAAGAGGTTGCTGCACCGGCACCTAAGGCACCAAAGCTTATGGGTGATGCTATAAGGTCAGGGGCTACAACATCTAAGCCCAAGGAAGCATCCAAAGCTGCCTCCAAGGCCAAGATTGTACCAAAGAGGAATACTAGGAGTATTCCAGCTGCTGAGAAGAACAAGGCCCCAGTGCCAAATGTTGCTGAAGAAGAAGATGAAGAAGGATAGATCCTAAGGAAGCTCAAGCCCAAGATACCAGACCACAATGATGCCCATCCTGCGGCTGAGGACATGAGGATCAGGAAGGACTCAGGGTTGAGGCTATGGAGGATGGAAGATCTATATGCCTCAAGGAGAAGAACTGTTGTTGACTACATGTTCCATACAAAGGAACATCAGGACTTCTACGAGACAATTCTGCTAGATAAGAAGCCCATAGTTTGTGACATGAGGTGGGTCGACTGGACCTACATCAAGGACAATGAAGAGCACTATCCTGGAGTGCAAGACAACTTTGTTGCTTGTGGAGTTGCTGATTTTGTTGGGCAAATGCTCACCCACTGGAATGATGAACTAATCATGCAATTCTACTCCACAGCACACTTTTATCCAGATGGAAGAATTGTTTGGATGTCTGAAGGTACAAGGTACCAGTCAACTGTTGAAGAATGGGCAAGTCTGATAAGTGCCCCAAAGGAAAATGAGGATGACCTGGATATCTATGCAAAGAAGAAGATGGATCACAATTCCATGGCACACATGTACAAGGAGATCCTAGACAAGGCAGTTGAGACACATAAGTTTGGATCAGTACACTTTCTGCTGTCAGGGTTGCCAACTATCAATTGGATTCTGAGGCACACTCTGTTGCCCAAGTCTGGTGACCACAACATGATCAGAGGGCATACCATCAACATGTTGCATGTGTTTGATGTGCCACAAAAGTTCAAAGTCATGAGCCTTATGATTGAAACCATTAAGAGGACTGCAGCAGATCAGAAGAGGAGATGTGGATATGCACCTCAGATTCAGGAGTTGATAAACTCAAAGATGGGCACAGGGAAATATCAGTTGGATAAGGAACACTTTCCACTTTATCCAGACTTTGAGGACAATGAGGTTGTCATGAATGAGAATGATCCATCATCAGTTCAAGCTCAAGAGAAGAAGGAGAAGGCAAAGAAGGAGAAGGCTGCCAGGATGCCAACTCAAGAGGAGGCATCTGAATATTTCTTGAAGAACAAGCAGGAGCAGCTTGGTTACTTAATAGCATCAACACTGAGGATTGAGAAGGGACTGGCCACCCTCACTCAGAATCAGGAGAGCCTGGAAAGAATCATGGAACTCAAATTCCATGACCTTGATGTCAAAGTAACTGAGATTCAGTCAGTTGTAGAGCAGCTGCAGGATGACATGCAGGAGAGGCAGGGCAAGACTACAACTAATGTGTTTGCCAGAGTGCCTAGAGCCCAGAGGTCAGTTGCAGTGCCTGTGACAGACACTAGAGCAACATCTTCAGCACCAGCTACTGCCCCTTCAGCTCCAGTGCAACCAGCTCCAGCATCAACTCCAGCACCCTCTACTTCAACTGAAGCCTTCGTCCTTGGAGTTATCCGGACACCACCACCTGAAGATCAAGCCTGAGAGTCGATCTAGCACTATGCATTTTCTATGAACTTTTTGGTAACTTGTTGCCAAAGGGGGAGAAAAATGTATAGATCATAGGCTTCGAGAGAGAGAGAGTGTTGCTTTTGTTCTCTCTTGCTTTATTTGGTGGTTAAACTTGTTTGCTTTTGATTGCTTGAGATACTATGCTTGTGAGACATTGATGATCATGTGTTTGATCATAAGCTACACTTATGCATGTTTGATGATATTATCTTATCTATCCTATGTGATCATTCACTTTGCTTGGTGATGAGTGCATGTATTCAATGTTTATTATTTTGAGCGCTCCACCAAGATGTATGTGACATGGAAGAGTAACCCATGAGCCTAATTCATTGTGCATTTGCAGTCCAAAGCAAATCTTAAACTATGCACAAATTTAGGGGGAGCTCTTGCTTATCACATACTTCTCAAAGCGACGATGTTATTCAATCTTATTATCATTTGTCGAAGCTTTGATCTATATGTTGTCATCAATTACCAAAAAGGGGGAGATTGAAAGTGCAACTATCCCTAGGTGGTTTTGGTAATTCATAACAACATATAGCTCATTGAGCTAATGCTATTCCAAGACTATTATTTCAGGAAAGCTCAATGAATGGCATGGCATGGATGATGAAAGTGGATCCCTCAAAATACTAAGGACAAAGGATTGGCTCAAGCTCAAAAGCTCAAGACTCTTCATTTTATATTTTAGTGATCCAAGATCACATTGAGTCTATAGGAAAAGCCAATACTATCAAGGAGGGATGAGGTGTTGCTTAATGAGCCTCTTGCTTCATGTGCTTAGTGATATGCTCCAAAACCCTCAGCTACTTTCCCACATCCACAAATGACCTAAACCCAAAGCCAAAATCGGTCACACCGATTCTTCCTATCCGGCGCCACCGATTCCAAAAGTCATAGCCACTGCCACAAACCCTAAGCAAATCGGTCTTACCGATAGGGATCTCGGTCTCACCGAGATGGGATTGTAATCTCTCTGTTTCCCTTCGTAACGTTTCGGTCTAACCGAAGTGAGCGATCGGTCCCACCGAGATTGCAATGTAAACTCTCTGTTTCCCTTTTGTAACATTTCGGTCTCACCGAAAAGAGCAAATCGGTCCCACCGAGTTTACCTGACCAACTCTCTGGAAAGCTTATTACCAAATCGGTCTCACCGAGTTTGTGTAATCGGTCTTACCGAGATTACGTTATGCCCTAACCCTAACCGAATCGGTCTCACCGAGATGCATGTCAGTCCCACCGAAAATCACTAACGGTCACTAGGTTTACTAAATCGGTCCGACCGAGTCTGTTGAATCGGTCCCACCGAGTTTGGTAAATTGTGTGTAACGGTTAGATTTTGTGTGGAGGCTATATATACCCCTCCACCTCCTCTTCATTCGTGGAGAGAGCCATCAGAACAAACCTACACTTCCAACTTACCATTTCTGAGAGAGAACCACCTACTCATGTGTTGAGGCCAAGATATTCCATTCCTACCATATGAATCTTGATCTCTAGCCTTCCCCAAGTTGCTTTCCACTCAAATCTTCTTTCCACCAGATCCAAAACCTATGAGAGAGAGTTGAGTGTTGGGGAGACTATCATTTGAAGCACAAGAGCAAGGAGTTCATCATCAACGCACCATTTGTTACTTCTTGGAGAGTGGTGTCTCCTAGATTGGCTAGGTGTCACTTGGGAGCCTCCGACAAGATTGTGGAGTTGAACCAAGGAGTTTGTAAGGGCAAGGAGATCGCCTACTTCGTGAAGATCTACCGCTAGTGAGGCAAGTCCTTCGTGGGCGACGGCCATGGTGGGATAGACAAGGTTGCTTCTTCGTGGACCCTTCGTGGGTGGAGCCCTCCGTGGACTCGCGCAACCGTTACCCTTCGTGGGTTGAAGTCTCCATCAACGTGGATGTACGATAGCACCACCTATCGGAACCACGCCAAAAACATCCGTGTCTCCAATTGCGTTTGAATCCTCCAAACCCTTCCCTTTACTTTCTTGCAAGTTGCATGCTTTAATTTCCGCTGTCTATATACTCTTTGCATGCATGCTTGAATAGTGTGATGATTGCTTGACTTGTCCTAAAGTAGCTAAAATCTACCAAACTCTAAAATTGGGAAAAGGTTAAGTTTTTAATTGGTCAAGTAGTCTAATCACCCCCCCTCTAGACATACTTCAAGGTCCTACACTCTTACTGGACCTTGGGCCGCTCACCTCCTGGCCTTGACCACGGCATCGCGACCTGACATATTAGCTCGGCTGAAGCCTGCCTGGGGACCGGGACCTGTCAGCGTAGAACACCAAGCCCTCGTGAGGACAGAAAGGGGGAGCCGAGCCGAGACATGACAAGCATCTCACATCGCTCTATAACAAGGATAATATTCACAAAAGACATAGTAGACACTTTACATACCCCCGCGGGGTGTTTCTTTGATTCCTCACAGGGAACAAAAGGTGCCAATCCTAAGGAACGCTAACTACGCGTGCCTCCATAGGAGACGCCATCATCAATAGTGGGCCGCCCAGCGCCAGCACCAACCCCATCCAGATCAGCGGCGTCGGTGGCCAGATGCGGCTGCCCCGCTCCGAGCGCAACGTGAGCTTGGGGGCTCGTAGCTATCGTCGCTCGTCTCCGGAGTCACGTGAAGCTCGGGAGAGTCGCTAGACCCTCCGGCTTCTCTGCTGCTACCAGAGGAGTTGCTGGGGAAGCGGTTGGCAGGCCTGGCCCTCGCCACTTCAATGCCCCGGTCGCCTTCCTTGGGGCAGCACTCCAGTCGGTGTCCTTCCGCGTTGAAGACCTTGAACAACATCAAGGAGGCGCCATCGTATTCAAGATGAATCACGAGGGCACCCCCTGTCCGGCAGACCCGGGCGATCTCGCCCCAGCCCCGGGTCATATAGACCTTGCCCGGAGCGACAACCTCCACCTCCGCTCCGGTCAAAAGGGTGTTGCAGTCAGCATGCTGCAGCCAGAGCTCCAGAGGCCCCCTTGGCGGCATCTCGAAGGCGAAGGAGGGAGGAAGGCGAATCCAAGAGCATGGAGGCATAGTGGCGTGAAGCACAAGCTCGCGAGAAGAGCCCTCGACATGGACCCCGGGGGCGATGATGCGCACCACCGTGACTCGTCGGTGTCGCCGGCGGCGCCGGCGGTGCCGCTTGGCGTCTTCTTCTCCAGGGCCCTCAGCTCGGGCGTACAAGGGCAGCAGAAACCCAGGCGACAGCCGCTCGTACCAGGGCCTCGACGTCTCCTGCCATGCGACCATGTCGCGGCGGCCGGGGACCGGCCGCATCTTCGGCGGAAGCGGGTCGGGACCCTCTCGGGGGGCCTTCTCCTTCTCTTTCACTGAGAACTGGCGGATCGGCGCCATTGGCGTAAAGTGGAGCAAGGGCGAGGAAGAGAGAGTGAAGCAGGAAGGGATGGACTGAGGGGGCTCTCGCCCGTCCGTACTTATAGTCCGAAAGAGGCCAACCGTCGGCCTCCACGATCACAGGTAATCATGACTCATTTCTGCATGCAGGGACTTGTCAAGTCGAGCAGTTGCCGAGGCAGCATGGGCAAGCAGAGGCGCCCACGTCCAATCAACTGCCATGCGGCGCCCAAGGCCGCAGGCTGATAGGGCCCTCGGCGCTCCACACTTGCCCCTTCGCTTCTCTACTAAGCCAAGTCCGAGCGCGCCTTGGGCCCGGGGCCTACTGTGAGCGTTCTGGGAATGGGGGTCCCCAGACTTGCCTGCCTGCGGCCTGCGGCGTGGCTTGAGTGGTGGCCCAGCACGGTCCATCTTCATCAACGCAAGGCTCAAGACCCTCGCGGGGAGGACGACATGAGGCTTCCTTAGGAGCGGCCTTGCCAGGTAGGCTCGCGAGGAGGCGGAGAGATCAAGGCAAGGGTACCTCGCAAGGTGCTCGTGATGCAAGGCGTGACGATTGAGACCAAGCGGGCGCCAAGCGGGCGCCAGCCCGCGCAGTGTCCTTGTTTCCTCTTTGGTGCAAAGGGGGCAAGCACATGCGTGGAGTACCGAGGCATCAGGCAAAGGTTGCCATTTCAGTGCAATGAGACCAAGACCAGCAGAGCGGCAGGATGGAGGTCACCATGGAGCCCAAGACGGTGTCATCGCCAGTGCCTTTGGCAGCCGATGACCAGCTTTAGTCAGGATAACTTGTACTAGATGTTCCCCTTCAAAATGGCCGTTGTTGGCGCCCTTCCCGCTCAATATTTGGGAAGAGGGCCAGGGCCTCTATAAATAGGGCTAGCCACCACAGAAGAGGGCATCTGAGATCGAGTCCTCATCAGATCCATAGGCGATTGAACTCGTCCAAGTAGTTCACCGCATCAGCTCAAGAACACCTCTCGCGAGGCTGTTCATCCTTGTACTCTTCATCATCAGCCCCTGAGGCAATCCACCACACCACACACTGGAGTAGGGTATTACACCACAACGGTGGCCCGAACCAGTATAAATCTTGTGTCCCTCGTGTTGTTCGTCATTTTAGCTTAGATTCTCGTGAGGCGATCGGGCGTGGATTGGTAGGGGGAAGATCTTCGCGCGCACCCCAGAGTTTGAACCTTAAGGGTCTGCCGGAAACCAACATCCGACATCGATGTCGTGGCATGAGTGGAAGTCCAAAGGTGCATCCAATAAGTCCAAGCGTGCCTCAACGTGAAGGTTGTGACATCCTGGTTTTTGCCCTCTCTCTTTTTCTGGACTTTCAGTTGCCTTTGCTTTGGATTTGGTGTTTTGGATCAATTCAAATGGATTTGAACACTTGGGCATACCCTTGATTTTCACCCAAGTGACCCATCCACCTCTAACTCACCTTCTCTTCTCTGAATAACCCCAACAAAAACCTAATGGATATTTTTCATACAAGAAAAATATTCATTTTTCTCCTTGAAAATCACTTCAGAGAAGAAAGCTCCAAAGCAACCCCTAGATTTCTTCTCCAAAAATCCTATATAAATTCACAAATATTCTTTGAACCCTAGGGCACCTTCCTAAGCAGAAATATTGCATAACTTTTTGTAATATTTTTGCTACAGAAAATCATTTCGGTTCTGGACAGAATGATCACTTTGTACAACAAGTATATTTTTGCTTGATCTTTTGGGGCTGATCTTTTCTGAGCTTGATTACCTTCCTAAGAGATCACTAAACCCCAAAGCACAACCCTTAACTATACCTAGATTTTTCTTAGTGAAGCTCACAAGTTTCTGTCCAGAAACTTGCCAGGAAGATAGCCACTCCCATAGTGCACCTGTGACTCAACCAAGCGTGCAAAACAACTAAAAATACTAAGGACTAGCTACCAGACATGTTGTTTGGGCTTAGCTCAGCCTGATGCCATAGTTCACATGGTGACCACGTTCGTCCAAGGTGGCTGGCATGCAGCCGATGCGCTCTGTGTTGCGCCAACGCCTCTGTTTCGCGTGTGCTCGCTATCCTCGCTGCAAAATCGTGCCAAACCATGCCACCATCTTCATTTGAGCCTCCTTAAATGCACCTTGGCGCTCGCCGACGCCAAAGCTCGCCGTAGTGAGCACGGCCATGGCGCGGCCAACGCAATAGTGCGCCTATGCCCCTGTGCTCATCGCGTACCGTGCTCCTGTGCTCGTTGTAGCTCGCCTACAGCTCCCGCGTGACCTCCGACGCTTTCCCCCTCTCTCACCGACGCCATTCGTCGCTGGGCGACGCTCCAGAGAACTCCGGTGAGCTCTCGATGCCCGCCTCGGCCTCGGCTATAAATAGAGCCCCCCCCGAGCTCATTCTTCTCCACACACACAACCATCACACCTCCACACACCTGTAGAGCGCTGCAACCCGGCCGGGCAGGCCTCTGGCCGCCGTCCCCGTCCCAAGCTCACCGGCGACCCCCTCCTCTGCCCCCACCCACTCCAGAGCCGCTCGAGCTCAGCTGACCCCCCCGGCGTGTTTGTGGTGATCCCCTGGTGCGTGCTGGTGCTATTGGAGCTGCTGTACTGGCCCTGCGTCGCCGGAATCACCACCTCCGACGAGCTCTGCCCGCTACCGCTGTTGGAGAGCTCCGTTCCGACCCCATCCGGCCACCCCTAGCCACGCTACGGGTACGAGAAGGTGTGTCTCCACCTCGTATTCAATCCTATCCCTCCAGATCTCGTCACCGGGCACTCCTCGTCGGAGAAAGCGCCGCCGCGGCGCCGCCCGCCTCTGTCTATCTCTCTCCCCCCTCCGGCCTGACAGCATGGGCCTGCTGTCAGCCTCTCAGGCCGCGCCCGAAGCGGTATGAGTGGTGGCTCCCTGGCATTTATGCCTTCGACGTCACCCCCCTGAGTTTTTCTTTTAATTCAAATATAGTTCAAATTTGACCAGAACTTTGACTAGCTATAACTTTTATTCTACAAGTCCAAATGAGTTGATTCTTTTTTGCATTCTGTTCTTACTGAAAATCCTAGCGGCATTCCCAAGATGGGATTTTTCTTTGCTGCCTAGAATTTCTGGTAAGTTTCAGAAGTGTTCTTGATATTTTCTTTTTGTCATTTGAATTATTTTCAGAAGGTGGAGCTTGTCTTGAAGGCATCCAGGAGGAGTGTGAAGCTCCTCTGCACTAAGACAAGACACAACAACATGATCATGGTGTCTTTGTAATATCCATGATTTTCTACTTGAATTTATATGATATTCATTGCATATAGTATTAAAAATAAATGATGCTTGTGCTATTTAGTTTGTTATGATCAAAATGCTTAGTTAACAGAGAAGAAATGCTTGAACCAGTGGGTATAGCTTGAGTAGTTGAACTAAGTAAAATTTGTCATGACTATGGTGTTATGAGCATAAGTATTATTTTTGCTATATGAAAAATGAGTTTTATTTGATAAAAACCAACTAAAGTAATGAGTAGAAATAACTAGTAAGAAAGGACCAGAGGTGTTGCAAGTTGAGTTTGTGCAAGTAGATCTTCGAATAAGGTTGATCTGGTATTGTGCAAGTGATATATGATGCATGGTACATGGTTGCATGAGCATGGCATATTGTGACTCGAGCGTTTTTATTTTCATGTAAAACCTGATGATAATTGAACTTGAACTTAAAAGTTGGTCGGGTCATGGTGCCACTGAATCGGGCTGCCGAGTGCAACGACATTTGCCTTAGTATGAGGAGCCATAGTCGTTCCGTTGTCATGCCTCTTGTCGGTACCTCCAACTAGGTAAGGTTATGTGTTGTAGGGTCAAACCCTAGGCAGGATCTTTTCACACTTGGAGGGGGAAAAGGAGGAAAACACCCAGGAACACAAGAACAAAACTCTCAAACAAACCCAAATATCACATCCACTAGGGTAGCATACATGAGATTCACAAGATTACAAGATCAATCCAAGGGGAATAGCACTAGGGTAAAGGTCTTCTCACTAGGTGAGGTCTTGCATCCAAAGAGGATCTTCTCCAAGAGGAGGGCTTGATCTCCAAGAGGAGCTTCTCCAAGTGGAGGTCTAGATCTCCTAAAGGATGAAGATGAGCAAAGCCCTCTTTTGTGTTCTAATATCTTTGCTAACCCACAAATGACCTAGGAGATGCACTTATATAGTCTAGGACGAAATGAGGAAGGAGGGAGGATACAAGGGGAAAGCCCCGAGGAGGCACGCATGCCCACGGCTTCGTCCGGGCACCCGGGGTCATGGCGTCCGGGCACACGGACCAGATAGGGACATCTTCAGGTTCGGCCGGGCACCCAGGGGCGAAGGGTCCGAGCACCCGACTCGTGGAGGGGGTCGGCTGGGGAGTGGCCCGGGCACCCGGGGCCCCAAGCCCGGGCACCCGGGGTGGTGCCAGGCGGCGGCTGGGAGGGGCCGTGCACCCGGGGGTCCCAGGCCCGGGCACCCGGTGGGGCGGCCAGCGGCTGGGAGCAGGGGGCCCGGGCACCCGGAGGCCAAGGGGCCGGGCACCCGGGGCGAGCCGGGGCAGCGCCCAGGTGGTGAGGCCGGGCACCCGGGGTGTCCAGAGGCTCCTCCTCCGTTCTTCTTGTCCTCTCCTTCCTGCTCTTGCTCCATGGGTGCTTGGGTCTTCCTCCTTGCTTCCTCACGGTGATCTCCAATGTACCTAAGAACGCATAGTGTATCTCTTTGAGGTAGGATCCCATTCTCAAGTGAAACCGAACGAAACTCGAAGAGGAGAGAATCAACCTCGTTCTCGATGGCACGTACACGTGCTCTTGTCATTGGTCCACTTGGTGCTTGCGGTGGTGATGGAGTGTCGGTGCGAGTAGTCGAGGGATGCTCTGCATCTTCTTCCCCCCTTGGGAGAGATCCGTCCACGGATCGTGCTCTTCATCACCATGGTACTTGCCCAAGTCTTTGACGTTGAAGATGTCGCTAATGTTGTACTTGTCGCGTGGGATGTCGACCTTGTAGGCGTTGTCGTTGTAGTGTGCGATCACCTTGAATGGTCCGTCGGCTCTTGGCAGTAGCTTGGACTTGCGCTCCTTGGGGAAGCGTTCTTTGCAGAGATGTATCCATACTTGATCACCCGGTTGGAACACCATCGGAGACTTGTTGATGTTGAGCTTGGCGGTGAGGCGTTGCACTTGGCGCTCGATCGTGGAACGTGTTTCTTCATGCATATTCTTGAGGTACGTGGCTCTTGCACTTGCGTACATGTTTTGCTCGTTCTTGTAGTGGTAGAGGAAGGATGTCCAATGGCGACAAAGGGTTGAAACGGTTGACGACCTCGAAGGGGGACTTGCCGGTTGTAGAGTGTCTTGCGCGTTGTAGGCGTACTCGGCGATGGGTAGGCACTCCTCCCACTCCTTGATGTTCTTCTTGATCAACACGCGTAGAAGAGTTGCAAGCGTCCGGTTGGTGACTTCCGTTTGGCCATCGGTTTGAGGATGATACGCCATGGAGAATAGTAGTTTGATCCCGAGCTTGGCGCATAGCATCTTCCAAAAGTAGCTTAAGAACTTGACGTCTCGATCCGACACAATTGTCTTTGGCATGCCGTGCAACCTCAAGATTTCCCTACAAAAGAGATTGGCAACATGTGAAGCGTTGTCTATCTTATTGCATGGGATGAAATGAGCCATTTTAGAGAATTGGTCCACAACAACAAAAACGGAGTCCTTGCCATTTTGAGTCCTAGGCAATCCAAGCACAAAATCCATGCTAATTTCTTCCCAAGGTTGATGTGGAATAGGTAAAGGCATATGTAAACCATGGGATTGAGAGTGTGACTTAGCTTTGCAACATGTAGAGCACCGGTTGGTGAAGCGGGCGACATCGCGAAACATCTTGGGCCAATAATAGTTCTTGGAGAGCATGGCGAAAGTCTTGTCCCATCCAAAGTGTCCCATGAGTCTGCCTCCATGGGCCTCTTGCAAAAGGAGCAAACAAACAAAAGACTCGGGAATGCATAGTTCGTTAGCTCTCATAAGATAACCATCTTTGATATAATATCTTTGCCAAGAAGTATGCGTCACACACTTAGCATAAGGAGTAGCAAAAGTCACATCACCCTCATACAAGTCTTTGATATGATCAAATCCAACTACATTCAATTCAAGTTGAGTAAGTAACATGCATTTGCGGGAAAGGGCATCCGCCACCACATTTTCTTTGCCCTTAATGTACTTTATCACATAGGGAAAAGATTCAATGAATTCACTCCATTTAGCATGCCGTTTATTCAACTTGGTTTGACCTTTGAGGTATTTAAGTGTTTCATGATCGGTATGTATGACAAACTCATGCGGTCTAAGGTAATGCCCCCACACATGTAACACACACACTAAAGCAAACAATTATTTGTCATAGATGGGATAGTTAAGTTGAGCACCGGAAAGTTTTCCACTAAAATAAGCAATAGCTCGTTTTTCTTGCATCAAAACTCCACCAATTCCGGTACCACTTGCATCGCAATGAACCTCAAAAGTTTTGTCAAAGTTGAGTAAAGCAAGAATCAGAGCATGTGTAAGCAAAGATTTGAGCTCATCAAAAGCGGTTGATTGCAAAGGTCCCCAAACAAAAGGAGCATTCTTCTTACTCAAAGCATGCAAAGGAGCGGCAATAGTGCTAAAATCTTTCACAAAGCAACGATAAAAACCCGCAAGGCCAAGAAAACTTTGCACTTGTTGCAAATTGGTGGCTTGGGGCCAAGTTTTAATTGCTTCAATTTTAGATTCATAAACATGTACACCCTTGGAAGAAACAACGAATCCCAAGAAAACAAGCTTGTCAACACCAAACGTGCACTTTTCATGTTGGCATAAAGACGTTCCTTGCGAAGAGTTTGTAAAATAGCCCTAACATGACTTAGATGCTCTTTCATGGATTTGCTAAAGACAAGAATATCATCAAACTAAACCACAATGAAAACTCCAATGTAAGGTCGAAGCACAAAATGCATAAGATGCATGAAAGTACCGGGAGCTTCCGATAAACCCATAGGCATAACCAACCACTTGTACAAGCCAAATTTAGTTTTGAAAGCGGTTTTCCATTCATCACCTTCTTGTATGCGGATTTGATAATAACCACTTTTAAGATCAATTTTTGAGAAAATGGTGGCACCGCTAAGTTCGTCAAGCATATCATCTAAGCGAGGAATGGGGTGCCTATAATGAACGGTAATAGCATTGATAGGTCTACAATCGAGCACATGCGAAAACTACCGTCTTGCTTAGGCACAAGTATAATGGGAACGACACAAGGGCTTAAGCTTTCACGTACATGACCGTTGTCGATTAGTTGTTGTACTTGCCGTTGTATCTCCTTTGTTTCTTCGGGGTTGACACGGTAGGGAGCCTTGTTTGGAAGAGGTGCGCTGGGGATGAGGTCGATTCGATGCTCAATACGTCAAAGAGGAGGTAGACCCGGAGGTAGCTCATCGGGGAAAACATCTTGAAATTCCTGCAAAAGAGATTGAAACACCAAAGGTAGCTCGTGAGAGGTGCTAGTTTTTGGTTCTCCATCCTTGCACACAAGGACAAAGTGCATCACACTCGATGGGTTCTCACACACTTCTCTCATCTCACTTTTATTGGCAAATAGTATGAGATTTCTCTCTCTAGGCAAAGAGGCGCTCAAGTTTGGCTTGCGGCTCTCACTCACATTTGGGTGGATTACTTTCTCACTCTTCTCTCCATGATGGGTGGCTTGCTTGTCGGCTATCACTTGACTAGGAGACATAGGTCGTAGCACATATTCCTTCCCTTTCATCTTGAAGCTATAGTGATTGGTATGCCCATGGTGGATGACACCATGGTCGAATTGCCATGGTCGACCAAGAAGGAGGTGGCAAACGATCATTGGGACCACATCACACTCCAAAGTGTCCTCATATGCACCAATTTTGAAGGAGACTTGGACCGTATGCTCAACTTGGATAGTGCCGGAGTCACGTAGCCATTGAACCTTGTAAGGGTGCGGATGCTTCCTCTTGACAAATTGAAGCTTGTAGCATAGTTCTTCACTTGCCAAATTGTGGAAACTACCTCCATCGATGATGACCTTGACGGACCTTCCATTGATGCCGGCCTTGGTGTGGAAGATGTGGCACCGTTGGTCTTCTTCTTGGTGGTGTTGGAGAGTCAAGACCTTGGAGACCACGAGAGAGTGACTTGAATTGTTGTCACAAAAGACTCGGTCATCTTCATCTTTGTTCACGTGCCGGTGCATGGCCACGTGCTCAATCGCTTCCATTTCTTCTTCACTCATTGAGTCATATGTGCCGTCATCGTTTAAGATCATTGTTCGCTTGTTGGTGCATTGGAAGGACTTGTGTCCTCGGCTGTCACATGTGAAACACTTGATTGAACTTGTCTTGACGGGGTCATCGGGAGGCGCCGAAGATGAAGGAGTCTTGGATTTGTAGGTGCTTGCCAGAGGACAAGTCAAGGAAGGTGTCACTTGCTTGGAACTTGACTTGTTGCCGGTACTTGGTGATGCTCGAGTTGATGTAGGAGGTGCCGATGTCGCGGGAGCTTGAGAGTAGGAGCCGTAGGTCTTGGACGAGTACTTGGCATATTTGAAGTCATCTTGCAGTTGTTTCTCAGCCTTGATCACTTGATGAACTAGCTCAAGAAGGTTGGAGTATGGTTGGAAGTCGGCGATCCGCTTGATTGGGTGGTTGAGGCCGTTCAAGAAGCGTGCCATTGTTTGCTCGTCATCTTCCTTGACATTGGCTCGTATCATGGCAATCTCCATTTCTTGGTAGTATTCTTCCACCGTCTTGGTGCCTTGCTTGAGTAGTTGCAACTTCTTGAAAAGATCTCGAGTGTAGTGAGTAGGCACAAAGCGGGCTCTCATCACTTCCTTCATGGCTTCCCAAGTTGTGATTGGTGGTTCGCCTCTTGTATGTCGTTGCTCGATCACTTGTTCCCACCAAATGAGGACGTAGTCTTGGAACTCGAGGGAGGCCATGGCTATCTTCTTTTCTTCATCGTAGTTGTGGAGGCGAAAAATCTTGTCCACCTTCAATGCCCAAGAGAGATATTCTTCGGGATCATTGCTTCCGGAGAACTTTGGCATGGTGAACTTGAGCTTGCCGTAGCGGAGTTCTTCATCTTGATAGCGGTTGTGATATCGCTCTTGCCTTGGAAAGTCCTCAAATGCTCGTTCCTCAAGATGTCGCTCTTGGCGTGGAGGAGGGTTTTGAAGCACTTGTTCCACTTGGTGTCTCTCTTGTCTTGGAGGAGGGCGAGGAATGTGCGCTTGGTTGCGCCTTTCTTGTTGCTCTTCGCGTCGTGCGGCTTCTTCTTGTATCTCGCGACGAAAAGCTTCCTCTTGTTCACGCACTTGGCGGTTGCGGTCTTCGACGGCTCTAGTGGCCTCGGCGAGTGTGTGTTGAGCTTCGAGTGCTTGTGCTTCACGGTCGAGGGCTTGTGCTTCACCGTCTTGAGGGACTTGACGTGGTACTTGTGGAGGTATTTTTGTTGGGAAACGTAGTAGAAATTCAAAATTTTCCTACGTGTCACCAAGATCTATCTATGGAGAAACCAGCAATGAGGGGAAGGAGAGTGCATCTACATACCCTTGTAGATCGCTAAGTGGAAGCGTTCAAGAGAACGGGGTTGAAGGAGTCGTACTCGTCGTGATCCAAATCACCGGCGATCCTAGTGCCGAACGGACGACACCTCCGCGTTCAACACACGTACAGCCCGGTGACGTCTCCCATGCCTTGATCCAGCAAGGAGAGAGGGAGAGGTTGAGGAAGACTCCATCCAGCAGCAGCACAATGGCGTGGTGGTGATGGAGGAGCGTGGCAATCCTGTAGGGCTTTGCCAAGCACCGCGGGAGAGGAGGAGTACTTGGGAGAGGGGGAGGGCTGCGCCAGAACTTGTGGTGCGGCTGCCCTCCCACCCCCACATATATATAGGGGCAAGGGAGAGGGGGGCCGGCCCCCTCAGATCCAATCTGAGGAGGGGGTGATGGCCAAGGGGGGGGAGGAGTGCCTCCCAAGTCAAGTGGAGGCCCTCCCCCTTAGGGTTTCCCCTCTCCCATGCGCATGGGCCTTGGGGGGGCTGGTGCCCCTGGCCCATTAAGGCTAGGGCGCCCCCCTACAGCCCATGCTGCTGTATTGGACGTGGTGGAACAATTTACGGACCTCCGGACCCCTCCGGAATCCTCTGGAACCTTCTGGAAGCTTCCCGGTACAATACCGAAAAAACCCGAACCTTTTCCGGAACCCGAACAACAACTTTCCATATATAAATCTTTACCTCCGGACCATTCCGGAACTCCTCGTGACGTCCGGGATCTCATCCGGGACTCCGAACAACATTCGGTAACCACATACAAACTTCCTTTATAACCCTAGCGTCATCGAACCTTAAGTGTGTAGACCCTACGGGTTCGGGAATCATGCAGACATGACCGAGATGTTCTCCGGTCAATAACCAACAGCGAGATCTAGATACCCATGTTGGCTCACACATGTTCCACGATGATCTCATCGGATGAACCATGATGCCAAGGACTTAATCGACCCCGTATACAATTCCCTTTGTCTAGCGGTATTGTACTTGCCCGAGATTCGATCGTCGGTATGCCGATACCTTGTTTAATCTCGTTACCGGCAAGTCTCTTTACTCGTTCCGTAAAACATCATCCCGTGATCAACCCCCTTGGTCACATTGTGCACATTATGATGATGTCCTACCGAGTGGGCCCAGAGATACCTCTCCATCACACGGAGTGACAAATCCCAGTCTCGATTCATGCCAACCCAACAGACACTTTCGGAGATACCTGTAGTGCACCTTTATAGCCACCCAGTTATGTTTTGACGTTTGGTGCACCCAAAGCATCCCTACGGTATCCGGGAGTTGCACAATCTCATGGTCTAAGGAAATGATACTTGACATTAGAAAAGCTTTAGCATACGAACTACACAATCTTTTGTGCTAGGCTTAGGATTGGGTCTTGTCCATCACATCATTCTCCTAATGATGTGATCCCGTTATCAACGACATCCAATGTCCATGGTCAGGAAACCGTAACCATCTATTGATCAACGAGCTAGTCAACTAGAGGCTTACTAGGGACATGGTGTTGTCTATGTACCCACACATGTATCTGAGTTTCCTATCAATACAATTATAGCATGGATAATAAACGATTATCATGAACAACGAAATATAATAATAATAACTAATTTATTATTGCCTATAGGGCATATTTCCAACAGTCTCCCACTTGCACTAGAGTCAGTAATCTAGTCCACATCGCCATGTGATTAACACTGATAGGTCACATCGCCATGTGACCAACATCCAAAGAGTTTACTAGTGTCTAAACTAGTTCACATCACCATGTGATTAAGTCTCAATGATTTCTGGGGTTTGATCATGTTTTGCTTGTGAGGGAGGTTTTTGTCAACGGCTCTGCAACATTCAGATCCGTATGTACTTCGCAAATCTCTAGGTCATATTGTAAATGCTGCTTCCACGCTCCACTTGGAGCTATTCCAAATGGTTGCTCCACTATAAGTATCCGATTTGCTACTCAGAGTCATTCAGATAGGTGTTAAAGCTTGCATCGACGTAACCCTTTATGTCGAACTCTTTATTAGCTCCATAATCGAGAAACATATCCTTATTCCTCTAAGGATATTTTTGACCGCTATCTGGTGATCCACTCCTTGATCACCTTTGTACCCTCTTGCCAGATATGTAGCAAGGCACACATCAGGTGCGGTACACAACATAGCATACTGTAGAGCCTACGTCTAAGGCATAAGGGACGACCTTCGTCCTTTCTCTCTTTTCTGCCGTGGTCGAGCTTTATGTCTTAACTTCATACCTTACATCCGAGGCAAGAACTCCTTGTTTGACTGATCCATCTTGAACACCTTCAAGATCATGTCAAGGTATATGCTCATTTGAAAGTACCATTAAGCGTTTTTGATCTATCCTCATAGATCTTGATGCTCAATGTTCAAGTAGCTTAATCCAGGTTTTCTATTGAAAAACACCTTTCAAATAACCCTATATGCTTTCCAGAAATTCTACATCATTTCTGATCAATAATATGTCAACACCATATACTCATCAGAAATTCTATAGTGCTCCCACTCACTTCTTTGGAAATACAAGTTTCTCATGAACTTTGTATAAACCCAAAATCTTTGATCATCTCATCAAAGCGCACATTCCAACTCCGAGATGCTTACTCCAGTCCTTAGAAGGATCGCTGGAGCCAGCATACCTTTTAGCATCCTTAGGATCGACAAAAACTTTCTGATTGTATCACATACAACCTTTCCTTACGAAAACTGGTAAGGAAACTCATTTTGACATCCATCTGCCAGATTTCATAAATGCAGCTAATGCTAACATGATTCCGACGGACTTAAGGATCGCTACGGATGAGAAAATCTCATCGTAGTCAACTCCTTGAACTTGTGAAAAAACTCTTCGCCACAAGTCGAGCTTCATAGACGGTGACATTACTGTCCACGTCCGTCTTCTTCTTAAAGATCCATTTATCTCAACGGCTTGCCGATCATCGGGCAAGTCCACCAAAGTCCATGCTTTGTTCTGATACATGGATCCTATCTCGGATTTAATGGCTTCTAACCATTTGTCGGAATATGGGCCCACCATCGCTTCTTCATAGCTCGTAGGTTTGTTGTTGTCTAGCAACATGACCTTCAAGACAGGATTACTGTACCAGTCTGAAGTAGTACGCATCCTTGTCACCCTACGAGGTACGGTAGTGACTTGATCCAAAACTTCATGATCACTATCATAAGCTTCTACTTCAATTGGTGTAGGTGCCACATGAACAACTTCCTGTGGCCTGCTACACACTAGTTGAAGTGACGGTTCAATAACCACATCAAGTCTCCACCATCCTCCCACTCAATTCTTTCAAGAGAAACTTTTCATCGAGAAAGGACCCGTTTTCTAGAAACAATTACTTTTGCTTCCGGATATGAGATAGGAGGTATACCCAACTGTTTTGGGTGTCCTATGAAGATGCATTTTTATCCGCTTTGGGTTCGAGCTCATCAACCTGAAACTTTTTCACATAAGCGTCGCAGCCCCAAACTTTTAAGAAACGACAACTTAGGTTTCTCCAAACCATAGTTCAAACGGTGTCGTCTCAACGGAATTACGTGGTGCCCTATTAAAGTGTGTGCGGTTGTCTCTAATGCCTAACCCATGAACGATAGTGGTAATTCGATAGGAGACATCCTGGTACGCACCATATCCAAAAAGGTGCAACTATGATGTTCAGACACACCATCACACTATGGTGTTCCAGGCGGTATTAATTGTGAAACAATTTCCACAATGTCTTAATTGCGTGCCAAAGCTCGTAACTCAGATACTCATCTCTATGACCATATCATAGACATTTCATCCTCTTGTCACAATGATCTTCATTCTGAAATTACTTGAACCATTCAATAATTTAGACTTGTGTTTCATCAAGTAAATATACTCAACATCTACTCGAATCATCTGTGAAGTAAGAACATAACGATATTCACTGCATGCCTCAGCACTCATTGGACTGCACACATCAAAATGTGTTACTTCCAACAAGTTGCTATCTTGTTCCATCTTACTGAAAACGAGGCTTTTTCAGTCATCTTGCCCATGTGGTATAATTTGCATATCTCAAGTGATTCAAAATCAAGCGAGTCCAAATGATCCATCTGCATGGAGTTTCTTCATGCGTATACACCAATAGACATGGTTCACATGTCTCAAACTTTTCAAAAACGAGTGAGTCCAAAGATCCATCAACATGGAGCTTCTTCATGCGTTTTATACCAATATGACTTACATGGCAGTGCCACAAGTAAGTGGTACTATCATTACTATCTTATATTTTTGGCATGAAAATGTGTATCACTACGATCGAGATTCAATAAACCATTCTTTTAGGTGCAAGACCATTGAAGGTATTATTCAAATAAATAGAGTAACCATTATTCTCCTTAAATGAATAACCGTATTGCGATAGACATAATCCAATCATGTCTATGCTCATCGCAAACACCAAATGACAATTATTCAGGTTTAATACTAATCTTGATGGTAGAGGGAGCGTGCGATGTTTGATCACATCAAACTTGGAAACACTTCCAACACATATCGTCAGCTCACCTTTAGCTAGTCTCTGTTTATTCCGTAGCTCTTTTATTTCGAGTTACTAACACTTAGCAACCGAACCGGTATCTTAATACCCTGGTGCTACTAGGAGTACTAGTAAAGTACACATTAACATAATGTATATCCAATATACTTCTATCGACCTTGCCAGCCTTCTCATCTACCAAGTATCTAGGGTAATTCTTCTCTAGTGGCTGTTCCCCTTATTACAGAAGCACTTAGTCTCGGGTTTGGGTTCAACCTTGGGTTTTCACTAGAGCAGCAACTGTTTTGCCGTTTCATGAAGTATCCCTTCTTGCCCTTGCCCTTCTTGAAACTAGTGGTTTCACCAACCATCAACAATTGATGCTCCTTCTTGATTTCTACTTTCGTGGTGTCAAACATCGTGAATACCTCAAGGATCATCATATCTATCCCTGATATGTTATAGTTCATCACGAAGCTCTAGCAGCTTGGTGGCAATGACTTTGGAGAAACATCACTATCTCATCTGGAAGATCAACTCCCACTCGATTCAAGTGATTGTTGCACTTAGACAATCTAAGCACAAGCTCAACGATTGAGCTTTTCTCCCTTAGTTTGTAGGCTAAGAAAATCGTCGGAGGTCTTATACCTCTTGACGTGGGCACGAGCCTGAAATCCCAATTTCAGCCCTCGAAACATCTCATATGTTACGAAAAACATCTTTGGTGCCTCAACTCTAAACCGTTTAACCGAACTATCACGTAGTTATCAAAACATGTATGTCCGATGTTCGCAACATCCACAGACGACGTTTGGGGTTCAGCACACTGAGCGGTGCATTAAGGACATAAGCTTTCTACTGTCTGCATAATCGCTACTGTCAACTTTCAACTATATTTTCTCTAGGAACATATCTAAACAGTGGAACTAAAGCGCGAGCTTACGACATAATTTGCAAAGATCTTTTGACTATGTTCAGGATAATTAAGTTCATCTCATGAACTCCCACTCAGATAGACATCCCTCTAGTCATCTAAGTGATTACATGATCCGAGTCAACTAGGCCATGTCCGATCATCATGTGAGACGGACTAGTCATCATCGGTGAACATCTTCATGTTGATCGTATCCTCCATACGACTCATGCTCGACCTTTCGGTCTCTTGTGTTCCGAGGCCATGTCTGTACATGCTAGGCTCGTCAAGTTAACCTAAGTGTTTCGCGTGTGTAAATCTGGCTTACACCCGTTGTATGTGAACGTAAGAATCTATCACACCCGATCATCACGTGGTGCGTCGAAACGACGAACTTTCGCAACGGTGCATAGTTAGGGGGAACACTTTCTTGAAATTTTAATGAGGGATCATCTTATTTACTACCGTCGTTCTAAGCAAACAAGATGTATAAACATGATAAACATCACATGCAATCAAAAAGTGACATGATATGGCCAATATCATTTTGCTCCTTTTGATCTCCATCTTCGGGGCTCCATGATCATCATCGTCACCGGCATGACACCATGATCTCCATCATCATGATCTCCATCATCGTGTTTCCATGAAGTTGTCTCGCCAACTTATTACTTCTACTACTATGGCTACCAGTTAGCAATAAACTAAAATAATTACATGGCGTTGTTCAATGACACGCAGGTTATACAATAAATTAAGACAACTCCTATGGCTCCTGCCGGTTGTCATACTCATCGACATGCAAGTCGTGATTCCTATTACAAGAACATGATCAATCTCATACATCACATATCATTCATCACATTCTTTTTGGCCATATCACATCACATAACATACCCTGCAAAAACAAGTTAGACGTCCTCTAATTGTTGTTTGCATGTTTTACGTGGCTGCTATGGGTTTCTAGCAAGAACGTTTCTTACCTACGCAAAAACACAACGTGATATGTCAATTACTATTTAACCTTCATAAGGACCCTTTTCATCGAATCCGTTCCGACTAAAGTGGGAGAGACTGGCACCCGCTAGCCACCTTATGCACCAAGTGCATGTCAGTCGGTGGAACCTGTCTGACATAAGTGTACGTGTAAGGTCGGTCCGGGCCGCTTCATCCCACAATACCGTCGAAACAAGATTGGACTAGTAACGGTAAGCATATTGAACAAAATCAACGCCCACAACTACTTTGTGTTCTACTCGTGCAAAGAATCTACGCAACAGACCTAGCTCATGATGCCACTATTGGGAAATGTAGCAGAAATTCAAAATTTTCCTACGTGTCACCAAGATCTATCTATGGAGAAACCAGCAACGAGGGGAAGGAGAGTGCATCTACATACCCTTGTAGATCGCTAAGCAGAAGCGTTCAAGAGAACGGGGTTGAAGGAGTCGTACTCGTTGTGATCCAAATAACCGGAGATCCTAGTGCCGAACGGACGACACCTCCGCGTTCAACACACATACAACCCGGTGACGTCTCCCATGCCTTGATCCAGCAAGGAGAGAGGGAGAGCTTGAGGAAGACTCCATCCAGCAGCAGCACAACGGCGTGGTGGTGATGGAGGAGCGTGGCAATCCTGCAGGGCTTCGCCAAGCACCGCGGGAGAGGAGGAGTACTTGGGAGAGGGGGAGGGCTGCGCCAGAACTTGTGGTGCGGCTGCCCTCCCACCCCCACATATATTTAGGGGCAAGGGAGAGGGGGGCCGGCCCCCTCAGATCCAATCTGAGGAGGGGGCGGCGGCCAAGGGGGGGAGGAGTGCCTCCCAAGTCAAGTGGAGGCCCTCCCCCTTAGGGTTTCCCCTCTCCCATGCGCATGGGCCTTGGGGGGGCTGGTTCCCCTGGCCCATTAAGGCTAGGGAGCCCCCCTACAGCCCATGCTGTTGTATTGGACGTGGTGGAATAATTTCCGGACCTCCGGACCCCTCCGGAATCCTCTGGAACCTTCTGGAAGCTTCCCGGTACAATACCGAAAAAACCTGAACCTTTTCCGGAACCCGAACAACAACTTTCCATATATAAATCTTTACCTCCAGACCATTCCGGAACTCCTCGTGACGTCCGGGATCTCATCCAGGACTCCGAACAACATTCGGTAACCACATACAAACTTCCTTTATAACCCTAGCATCATCGAACCTTAAGTGTGTAGACCCTACGGGTTCGGGAATCATGCAGACATGACCGAGACGTTCTCCGGTCAATAACCAACAGCGGGATCTGGATACCCATGTTGGCTCCCACATGTTCCATGATGATCTCATCGGATGAACCACGATGCCAAGGACTTAATCGATCCCGTATGCAATTCCCTTTGTCTAGCGGTATTGTACTTGCCCGAGATTCGATCGTTGGTATGCCGATACCTTGTTTAATCTCGTTACCGGCAAGTCTCCTTACTCGTTCCGTAACACATCATCCCGTGATCAACTCCCTTGGTCACATTGTGCACATTATGATGATGTCCTACCGAGTGGGCCCAGAGATACCTCTCCATCACACGGAGTGACAAATCCCAGTCTCGATTCGTGCCAACCCAACAGACACTTTCGGAGATACCTGTAGTGCACCTTTATAGCCACCCAGTTACGTTGTGACGTTTGGTACACCCAAAGCATTTCTACGGTATCCGGGAGTTTCACAATCTCATGGTCTAAGGAAATGATACTTGACATTAGAAAAGCTTTAGCATACAAACTACACGATCTTTTGTGCTAGGCTTAGGACTGGGTCTTGTCCATCACATCATTCTCCTAATGATGTGATCCCATTATCAATGACATCCAATGTCCATGGTCAGGAAACTGTAACCATCAATTGACCAACGAGCTAGTCAACTAGAGGTTTACTAGGGACATGGTGTTGTCTATGTACCCACACATGTATCTGAGTTTCCTATCAATACAATTATAGCATGGATAATAAACGATTATCATGAACAACGAAATACAATAATAATAACTAATTTATTATTGCCTCTAGGGCATATTTCCAACAATTTTCTCTTGCTACATTGCTCCATGAGGGACTTGGTGTCGCATCCGTTCACGTGCTCGAACTCGGTCTTGTAAGCCATTGCCATGGAATGGATTTTCTTGAGCTTGGTGATCTTGATGATGATCACGTCGAGGAGGGCGAGCTCATGGAGGACTTGCATCATAAGAGGAGTAGTCTGAAGATTGCCGACTTTTACGGTGACTTGAGTGGCGCCGTCTTGAAGAAGCCGATGAGGAAGATGGGCGTTGAACGATCATGTTGCGGAGCTCTTCCATTTGTGTGTTGAATTTGTCATTGATGTTTTGATGAAGGTCAGAGGTGAGTTGTTCCAAGCGTTCACCCAATGCGACGTTTTCTTGATGAAGTGCTCGTTGCGCGATGAAGAAGTGGTTCTTGGATACGAAGCCGGAATCATCACCTTGCTCCTTGAAAGTGGGTTCGATGACGAGTTTGGCCTATCCATCATAACCAAGTGGGGTGAGTAGGAAAATGAGAGAACAGTACCAAAGTTACCTTCTCCGAGGATTGAAGATGTAACAAGTGTCACTCAATGTAATGCCACACTAGGAGAATTGGAACCGGGTTTGTTTCTCACACCTACAAGTAAGAGGCTTATGGAGTAGCTCGGTTAGGATGGTGGAAAACTTTAAAGCAACTGCTAGTCAAGATATCGATAAGGTTGAGAAGGTTCACAAAAATGCAAGTAAAGCAAATAGATCAAACCCAAAGGTATAACTAGGTACACATGCACGGAAGATAGATGGGATCCGCACAACCAAGGAGTGAGCTCAAAATGTGCAACCACGGAAAATGCTCTTGTTGTGCGAATGCTCGAGAGACACTAGCTCGATTGCTCAAATGGGCAAGATACACTTGTGCACCTACCTATGAGAGAACCATGCCGTCTTCAATCCCAACTATGGTATATATGCAATGACCAAGATGATATAGGTATGCAAGTGGCTCAACTCTATTTCTTACTGTAGGACCTTGAGAAGTGGTGTCTAGAGGGGGGGGGGGTGATTAGACACTAAGAGCCAAAGTTGCAATTTTTAAGTTTCTTTAAAGTTTGAGTGGAGTTTAGGCACAAGTTTAACATTCACAACATATAGCAAGCAAGCATGCAAAGAGTTTATGAGTAGCGGAAAGTAAAGCATGCAACTTGCAAGAATGTAAAGGGAAGGGATTGGACGATTCAAACACAATTGGAGATACAGATGTTTTTGTCGTGGTTCCGATAGGTGGTGCTATCGTACATCCACGTTGATGGAGACTTCAACCCATGAAGGGTAACGACTGCGCGAGTCCACGGAGGGCTCCACCCACGAAGGGTCCACGAAGAAGCAACCTTGTCTATCCCACCATGGCCGTCGCCCACGAAGGACTTGCCTCACTAGTGGTAGATCTTCACGAAGAAGGCGATATCCTTGCCCTTACAAACTCCTTGGTTCAACTCCACAATCTTGTCGGAGGCTCCCAAGTGACACCTAGCCAATCTAGGAGACACCACTCTCCAAGAAGTAAAAAAATGGTGCGTTGATGATGAACTCCTTGCTCTCGTGCTTCAAATGATAGTCTCCCCAACACTCAAATCTCTCTCATAGGATTTGGATCTGGTGGAAAGAGGGTTTGAGTGGAAAGCAACTTGGGGAAGGCTAGAGATCAAGATTCATATGGTAGGAATGGAATATCTTGGCCTCAACACATGAGTAGGTAGTTCTCTCTCAGAAATAGGATGCTGGAAGTGTAGGTTCATTCTGATGGCTCTCTCTACGAATGAAGAGGAGGTGGAGGGGTATATATAGCCTCCACACAAAATCTAACCGTTACACACAATCTACCAAACTCGGTGGGACCGAATCGTTAAACTCGGTCAAACCGATTTAGCAAATAATGTGACCGTTAGGGTTTTCGGTGGGACCGAAATGCAACTCGGTGAGACCGATTTGGTTAGGGTTAGGGCATAACGTAATCTCGGTAGGACTGATTACACAAACTCGGTGGGACCGATTTTGGTAATAAGCTTTCCAGAGAGTTGGTCAGGCAAACTCCGTTGGACCGATTATCAAACTCGATGCGACCGATTTTGATAATAAGTCAACCAGAAAGTTTGCATTGTAATCTCGGTAGTACCGATTGCTCAAACTCGGTAAGACCGATTTTGATAATGGACATACACAGAGAGATTACAATCCCATCTCGGTGAGACTGAGATCCCTATCGGTGAGACCGATTTGCCTAGGGTTTGTGGCAGTGGCTAAGACATCAAAACTCGGTGGCACCGAATAGGAAGAATCAGTGGAGCCGAGTTTGACTTTAGGTTTAGGACATATGTGTGGAAGTGGGAAAGTAGTTGAGGGTATTTGGAGCATATCACTAAGCACTTGAAGCAAGAGGCTCATTAAGCAACATCTCATCCCTCCTTGATAGTATTGGCTTTTCCTATAGACTCAATGTGATCTTGGACCACTAAAATGTAAAATGAAGAGTCTTGAGCTTGAAGCTTGAGCCAATCCTTTGTCCTTAGCATCTTGAAGGAGTTACCAAATCCTTTAGTCCATGCCACTCCATTGTTGAACTTATCTGAAATATACTAGATATAAGTGTTAATACAACAAGAGATATGTTGACATTAATTACCAAAACCACCTAGGGAGCACTTGTGCTTTCAATCTCCCCCTTTTTGGTAATTGATGGCAACTTACATCAAAGCTTTAGATAAAGATATAAAGAATATCAAGTAAAGCTTTGGAAAGACATGTAACAAGCATAGGCTCCCCATACATGTGAGGGCATAAACATAATAGAGCAGGCGATGTGTTACATGTATCTTGGCCATATGCATCAGAGCAAAGGATGTTGAAGAGAATACCTTCATGCTCATGAGTCCTTCTTGCAAACAATATGTACATCAGCAAGAATTCCTCATACACATGATTGTGATGCATATACTTACCTTGTAGTCTTGAGTTGGCTTAGGATGGAATGAACCTGCGTAAACAAGGTTAGATAACACAGATGCATCTACTAGCCATGACAAACAAAAGAAACCACAAGAATACCAAGACTGGGATGACATGTAGACAATGAGTACTGAGTACCACATTGAATTAGACATGTCCCCAAGAGTAAAGATATGCAATGAATTTAAATGATCTCTTTCCCTTAGATGTCTTGCTCCCCCTGAATCTAACATGGGATACTGGGAGAAGATATGAAAGATAGGGAACAGAAAATCAGAGCTGAAGGAAAATAGAGCTGAAAGATATGAATGATGATCAGAGCTAAAGTTCAGAGCTAATGAGCACAATAGATCATATGAACATGTCTCTCCCCTCAAGAAGACATGTGGACATCTCTCCTCTTGAACACCAAGCATCTGGGATCCTTGAGAAATACTTTCTACTTAAGTATCCTCTCCCCCTGGAGATCTCTCTCTTCTTTTGAGGGTCTCTCCCCCTAGAAGGTCTCTCTCTCCCTTAAGAAGGAAGGTGATAAGTTTTGATGCTCTCTCTCTATCTCCAAATGATAAGCTTTGATGTTCTCTCTCTCCCCTTTGACATCAATTTCCAAAAAGGGTCTTCTGGAATCTGTCGAATGGGTTTGGTCCTTGAGACACAGAACAAAGCAATGATAAAAATGTGATGCTTGTAGAGGACAAGATTCATTGAGTGGAGCTGGATCAGAAGAAACACAGAATATGTGGCAACAAGTTCATCTCAGAGAAAACACTTGTCACCTCAGCTCACTTAGACTAGTAAGATCTCACAAAGATTTGCAAGGAATTTACTGAAAGATGTGCAAGGAATTGGATGCAGAAAATGCAGAGCAAACAGAAAGAAATCTAGATGAAGTTTTTTGTGAAAGGGGAAACACATATGCATGAGACAAATGCAAAAACACAGGAAAGTACACAAGAGAACCTCATCTAGAGATGGTCGGTGACTAAGTCACCTATGTTAGAGTATATTGACTTAGGAGTCAAGTGAGATCACTTGATCATAGGTCATACTCATCGTTTAAGCTCAAAATGGGGTTGCCATTTTTCGTTTAAGCATCTTGATGTATTCACATCTTGTCGAGTTGCTTTAACTCATGACTTGGAGTAAAGCTTCTCTAAGATGGAATAACATACCTTGGTTGGTGGTGTTGTCCATGTAGTTGAACTTGTGTGGGTTTCTCAAAGTTGATGTAGCTCATCAAGAATTTGGAGCACCACTTAGAATTTGAGTCCATCTACCTACATGGGTTAGTTCTTGCAAGGAAGAGCACTTGTGTATCTAACAATGACAATCATGAAGCTCAACATAGAATTTTTCAAAGGATATGTTTAAATGGTTTTGTGCTTCCTTGTCTTCAACCACCATAATGTAGAGACTTGGTGATGTAGAGATTGCTCAAGATATGAGTAGGTTACAACCTCATGGAATTTGATTCAACCAAGTACCTACAAGGGTTAGATAACATGCAAGATACAAATATATCCAAGACATAAGATTTCCATCATAAGAGAGATATCAAGGATTAGGCATAAGCTCATGTCTTGCATGTATCCAATGGAGTTTCTACTCCAAGTTTGAAGCATTAATGATATTCAATTCTCCTCTTAACCTGCAAAATACTTTCTCATCAAGAGGTTTAGTGAATATATCCGCTAATTGCTTTTCGGTGCGAACATGCTTAAGATCAATGTCACCCTTAGCAACATGATCTCGAATGAAATGATGACGAACTTCAATATGCTTAGTTCGAGAATGTTGCACAGGATTATGACCAATTTTGATAGCACTTCCATTATCACAAAGCAATGGAACATGTCTCACATATATCCCATAATCTTTAAGAGTTTGGGTCATCCAAAGTAATTGAGCACAACATGAACCAGCGGCAATATATTCAGCTTCGGCGGTGGATAAGGATACCGAGTTTTGTTTCTTGGAGGACCAAGACACAAGTGATCTACCAAGAAATTGACAAGTACCCAAGTGGACTTTCTATCAACCTTGTCTCCGGCATAGTCCGAGTCGGAGTAGCCAACAAGATCGAACGAGGCCCTCTTAGGATACCAAATGCCAAAATTTGGTGTATGGATTAAGTATCTCACTATCCTTTTCACAGCCTTAAGATGACAATCTTTAGGAGCAACTTGATATCGTGCACACATGCACACACTTAGCACGATATCGGGACGTGAATCACATAGATATAACAATGAACCAATCATAGAGCGATAAACCTTTTGATCAACCGGTTCACCATCTTTGGTCAAGTCAAGATGTCCACTAGTAGGCATGGGTGTAGTCATACCTTTGCATTCTTGCATATTGAACTTCTTGAATAAGTCCTTGGTGTACTTCGTTTGAGAGACAAAAGTGCCTTCCTTAGTTTGCTTGATTTGCAAACCAAGAAAGAATTTGAGTTCACTCATCATAGACATCTCAAACTTCTCCGACATTAGCTTCCCAAACTTTTCACTAAAATGAGGGTTAGTTGAACCAAATATAATATCATCAACATAAATTTGGCACACAAATAGTTCTCCATTAACCCTTTTATTAAAAAGAGTAGAATCAATTTTCCCAATTTCAAAGCCTTTTTCAATAAGGAACTTGGTCAAGCATTTATACCACGCTCTAGGAGCTTGTTTAAGACCATAAAGGGCTTTGTGAAGTTTGTAAACATGATTTGGTTTCTTAGGATTGACAAAGCCGGGAGGTTGCTTAACATAAACTTCCTCCTCTATTTCACCATTTAGAAAAGCACTTTTAATGTACATTTGGTACAAGGTGATATCATGATGATTAGCATAGGCAAGTAAGATGCGAATGGACTCAAGTCTAGCAACGGGGGCGTAAGTCTCACCATAGTCCATACCTTCGACTTGTGTGTAGCCTTGGGTGACGAGACATGCTTTGTTGCGAACTACTTGTTCATATTCATCTTGCTTGTTGCGAAACACCCATTTGGTACCGATGATGTTGTGGTTGTTGTCGGGCTTCTCAACCAATGTCCAAAATTGGTTCCTCTCAAAGTTGTGTAGCTCTTAATGCATAGCATTTATCCAATCTGGATCTTCCAATGCTTCTTCAACCTTCATATGTTCAATGCTAGAGATGAAAGAATAGTTCTCACAAAAGTTAGCTAAACGAGTTTTAGAGCGAGTGATTCTCCCGGTTTGAATGTCATTGTAGATTTGCTCGACGGGATGATCTTTAGCATTTCTTGCTCAAACTCGTGAAAGCTTTTGCTTGGGTCTTCGTTGAACATTTTCTTCATCTTGTTCTTCTTCTTCTTGGCCTTCTTCATTGTTGGCGTTGTCGTTTTCTTGTCGTGGTGGAGAAGGAGGTTGTTGACGTTCATCTTGATGCACTTCCTCGTTTCCTTCATCTTGGTGTGTCCCACTTGTGGATGCTTCCATATCAACTCTTGGTTCACCTTGTCGTGAAGTAGAAGCTTCCACTTGGACGGAAGAGGTACTCTCCTTCACCTTCGTTGGACGGACCTTGCCAATAGACAAGTCTTGGATTGCTTCCGAAGGATCTTTGTCTCCTACATCAATTGGCAATTGCTCTACTTGCAAGCCGTTAGATTCATCAAACTTCACATCTACTGTCTCTTCAACCTTTCGGGTGAAATTGTTGTAGACACGGTAAGTGTGAGAGTTTGAGCCATAACCTAGTAGGAAACCTTCATGAGACTTAGGAGCAAATTTAGAACGACGATGCTTATCAAGAATGTAGCACTTTGAGCCGAATACTAGAAAGTATCCAACTTGGGGTTTGTTACCGGTGAGGAGCTCGTATGCCGTCTTGCCGAGTAGCTTGTGAAGATACAAGCGATTTGTTGCATGACAAGCTGTCTCAACCGCTTCTGCCCAAAAGTGCTTTGGCGTCTTGTACTCATCAAGCATCGTTCTCGCCATTTCGATGAGCGTCCGGTTCTTCCTCTCAACAACTCCATTTTGTTGAGGTGTGTATGTAGCCGAGAACTCGTGTGAAATCCCTTCTTCGTCAAGAAAGGTGTCCACATTTGCGTTCTTGAACTCCATTCCGTTGTCGCTGCGCACCTTCTTGATCTTCACTTCAAATTCATTTTGGGCCTTCCTGGCGAAGTTTTTGAAGATCTTATGAACCTGCGATTTATCATCGAGAAATAACACCCACGTAAATCTGGAAAAACATCAACTATAACTAGACCAAAAGAATTTCCACCGAGACTCTTGTAAGAGTTGGGACCAAAAAGATCCATGTGAAGTAGCTCGAGTGGCCTCTTTGTGGTCATAATGTTCTTCACGGGATGCCTTCCTCCAACCTGTTTACCTGCTTGACAAGCACTGCAAAGTCTATCCTTATCAAATATGACATCATTAACTCCAAGGATATGATTTCCTTTAATAAGCTTGTCAAGGTTTCACATACCAACATGACCTAATCGTCTATGCCATAACCATCCTTTTGAGGATTTAGCAATGAAGCAAGTTTTAGGTTGAGCCTTTTTAGTGAAATCAACAATGTATAGATCACCTCTACGCACACCGGTAAAGACCATTTTATGATTGTCTCGACGAAACACTTGGCAATCTACTTCAGTAAATAGGACATTGAAACCGAAATCAGCAAGTCTAGATACTGAAAGTAAGTTGTAACCAAGAGACTCAACAAGCATAACGTTTTGTATGGAGCTATCATGTGATATGGCCACCTTATCGAGGACAACCACCTTACCCTTTGAGTTGTCACCAAAAGTGACATACTTTCCAGGACTATCATTTTCAGCAAGCTCACGAAACATGTCTTTATCTCCGGTCATGTGATCGGTACATCCACTATCAAGAACCCATTCCTTTCCTCCTGACATATATCCCCAAAGATTTGCCATAAGACCAAAATGTCTCATTGCATCATCAAGATCGAAGTCACTATCATCATCCTCATCATAGTATCCATGTTCAACATCGTCATGTGGTGGATCAAATCCTAGAGAGGGTGATTCGTTAGAGTGAGTTTGACAATAATCTTGTCTATGAATTCTTATAGCTTCGGAAATAATGTCACTAATAATACCAACATTTCCTTTGGCACGCATAAGGTTTGTAAGCTCAAATAGACGATCACCAAACATAGGATCACTAGTATTCATCTTACTCAAAGCAATAGACTTATGGAGAATTTCATCAAGATTTTTCAAGGAATAATCTGGAAATCGTTCCTCAAGAAATTTCCATATAGTGTAGGCACACTTAAAAGTAGGCAAACATCCAATCAAGTTTCTAGGCAATCCTCTAAGGATAAGTTTGGCAGTTCTAAGATTCCCAACCATGTCAATTGACTCATCATGGGTTGGATGCATAGGATCAACATAAGGTGCACAAGGGCTAGCAATGTACTTGTTCAAATGATATTGATTGAAAATTACAAGCATCTAATTTTTCCACTCATGAAAATACTCTCCATCAAGAATAGCACTCTATGTCTAAGACTCCCCAAAGTAGACTCATCCATCTTCCTCCAATGGTGATTAAACCAAGGCAATGGAGACCAATGCT